>NC_068445.1:39050023-39052523 GCF_023373465.1 Oncorhynchus keta | reverse complement strand
GAGGTGAAAGAACTATTTTGTAACAAAGAGATTCTTCCCGCCAAAACTCCAACATCCAAAAGCGGCTAATGAAACAATATTTCTAACACAAAGAATGTGGGAAATGGTCACAGGCTCAAAATGGCCAGAAACAAAGACCTTTCTTCTGAAACTTGTCAGTCGATTCTTGTTCTGAAGGCTATTCAATTCGAGAAATTGCCAAGAAACTGAAGATCTCGTACAACGCTGTGTGCTACTCCCATCACAGAACAGCGCAAACTGGCTCTAACCAGAATAGAAAGAGGAGTTGGAGTCCCTGGTGCACAACTGAGCAAGAGGACAAGTACATTAGAGCGTCTAGTTTGAGAAACAGACACCTCACAAGTCCTCAACTGCCAGCTTCATTAAATATTACCCGCAAAACACTAGTCTCAACGTCAACAGTGAAGAGGCAACTCCGGGATGCTGGCCTTCTAGGCAGTGAATAGCATTCTCACATACACTACTGTTCAAAAGTTTGGGGTCACTTAGAAATGTTCTTGATCCTTACACAGGTGCACCTTGTGCTGGGGGCAATAAATGGCCACTAAAATATGCAGTTTTGTCTCACAACACAATGCTACAGATGTCTCGAGTTTTGAGGGAGAGTGCAATTGGCATGCTGACTGCAGGAATTCCCACCAGAGCTTTTGCCAGAGAATTACATGTTCATTTCTCTACCGTAATCCGCCTCCAACGTCGTTTTAGAGAATTTTGCAGTAGGTCCAACCGGCCTCACAACTGTAGACCACATGTACCAATGCCAGCGCAGGCCCTCCACATCCAGCTTCTTCACCTGCGGAATCATCTGAGACCAGCTACCCGGACAGCTGATTAAACTGTGGGTTTGCAGAAGCGAAGAATTTCTGCACACACTGTCATAAACCGTCTCAGGGTTGTCTGCTATGCAGGGAAGGTAATCTGCATGGCAGACAACGTGTATGGCATCGTGTGGGCGAGCGGTTTGCTGATGTCAACGTTCTAAACAAAGTGCCCCATGGTGGCGGTGGGGTTATGGTATGGGCAGGCATAAACTACGGACAACGATGGCATTTTTAATGCACAGAGATGCCATGACGAGATCATTGTTATGCCATTCATCCGCCGCCATCACCTCATGTTTCAACATGATAATGCACAACCTCATGTCACAAGGATCTGTACACAATTCCTGGAAGCTGAAAATGTCCCAGTTCTTCCATGTCCTGCATACTCACCAGACATGTCACCCATTGAGCATGTTTGGGATGCTCTGGATCGGCGTGTACGACAGGGTGTTCCAGTTCCCGCCAATATCCAGCCATTGAAGAAGAGTGGGACAACATTCAACAGGCCACAATCCACAGGCTGATCAACTCTATGCGCAGAAGGTGTGTTGCATGAGGAAAATAGTGGTCACACCAGATACTGACCGGTTTTCTGATCCACGCCCGTACAGTTTTTTTTAAGGTGTCAGTGATCAACAGATGCATATCTGTATTCCCAGTCTTGTGAAATCCATAGATTAGGGCTTAGTGAATTTATATAAATTCACTGATTTCCATATATGAACTGTAACTCGGTCAAATCGTAGAAATTATTGCATGTTGCATTTCTATTTTTGTTCAGCGTAGATTGTTTTGATGAGTCAGGGAATCATCTGCATTATTATATAGTGTCATAGCTTTGTCATACCTCTGTCTTTTACAACAGGGCATGAACATAAAAAAAATTGCAGTGAGAACAGACATTCCATTCTAGTCATATTCTTAGTACTAAGCTATGTACTCCATAACGCAGTATTACTAGCAAGAATAGGTATTCTATAATGATACAGATAATATCAGTATCTGTAGGCTACTGTGTGTGAAGTGTTTTTCACAAAGCTGCTATCATTTTCTCCTGTCTCTGAGCTCAACCTCAGAATCTAAATGCTGTGATCCCATGTCCGACGGGAATATTAGCCATGCCAGCTTCAATCCATAAATCCTCATTCAGTCGCCGCATAAACCGATCAATATATTAAATCAGACGATCAATCATAACGATTTCAGATTCAGAGGTCAGAAGTAGCGGCTGAATTGCGACAGAGATAGAGACAGAGAGAGACAGAGAGACAGAGAAGGACAGAGCCAGAGTGTAAGAGAGGGAGAGAGAGTGGAAGGGACGGAGAGAGACAGAGAGAGGGATAGAGAGAGAGAGGGAGAGACGAAGAGTGTGAGAGGGAGAGAGAGGGACCGAGAAAGAGTCAAAGAGAGAGACCGACAGAGAGAGAGAGAGAGAGAGAGAGAGAGAGAGAGAGAGAGAGAGAGAGAGAGAGACAGACAGAGAGACAGACAAAGAGAGACAGAGATGGAGAGAGAGAGACAGAAAGATGGAGAGACAGAAAGATGGAGAGACAGAGAGAGAGAGAGAGAGAGAGAGAGAGAGATATTATCTACCTCACTTGCTTTGCAATGTTAACACATGTTTCCCATGCCAATAAAGCCCCTTGAATTGAATT
>NC_068445.1:38680023-38682523 GCF_023373465.1 Oncorhynchus keta | reverse complement strand
GCCCATTCAGCAGCTGAATGTGTTGCTTCCTAGAGCCCATTCAGCAGCTGAATGTGCTGCTTCCTAGAGCCCATGCAGCAGCTGAATGTGTTGCTTCCTAGAGCCCATGCAGCAGCTGAATGTGTTGCTTCCTTGAGCCCATGCAGCAGCTGAATGTGTTGCTTCCTAGAGCCCATGCAGCAGCTGAATGTGTTGCTTCCTAGAGCCCATTCAGCAGCTGAATGTGTTGCTTCCTAGAGCCCATGCAGCAGCTGAATGTGTTGCTTCCTTGAGCCCATTTAGTAGCTGAATGTGTTGCTTCCTAGAGCCCATGCAGCAGCTGAATGTGTTGCTTCCTTGAGCCCATGCAGCAGCTGAATGTGTTGCTTCCTAGAGCCCATGCAGCAGCTGAATGTGTTGCTTCCTAGAGCCCATGCAGCAGCTGAATGTGCCATAGCGTCTGTCCGTGTGCCATCTACTCCTAAAGCTAAAGAAGCTTCTTGCCAAGTACTCCTCTATGCCGTCAGATAAATGCTACATGAATGGGCGACAGTTTGAAGATCAGATCTCTTTGTTCAGAAGAACAAAGGATGAAAAGAGAAGGAGGGGAAAGGGAGAGCGAGAGTTCTAGAGATCTGAAAAATCCCTTTTTTTATCAGGGAACCTGACAGTATCTCTCTATTTCTATCTCTCTCTCCATCTTTCTCTATATCTATATATCTCTATCTATATATACAGTGGGGCATTTAGTCAGCCACCAATTGTGCAAGTTCTCCCACTTAAAAAGATGAGAGAGGCCTGTAATTTTCATCATAGGTACACTTCAACTATGACAGACAAAATGAGAAAAAATATCCAGAAAATCACATTGTAGGGTTTTTAATGAATTTATTTGCAAATTATGGTGGAAAATAAGTATTTGGTCACCTACAAACAAGCAAGATTTCTGGCTCTCACAGATCTGTAACTTCTTCTTTAGGAGGCTCCTCTGTCCTCCACTCGTGACCTGTATTAATGGCACCTGTTTGAACTTGTTATCAGTATAAAAGACACCTGTCCACAACCTCAAACAGTCACACTCCAAACTCCACTATGGCCAAGACCAAAGGGCTGTCAAAGGACACCAGAAACAAAATTGTAGACCTGCACCAGGCTGGGAAGACTGAATCTGCAATAGGTAAGCAGCTTGGTTTGAAGAAATCAACTGTGGCAGCAATTATTAGGAAATGGAAGACATACAAGACCACTGATAATCTCCCTCGATCTGGGGCTCCACGTAAGATCTTACCCCGTGGGGTCAAAATGATCACAAGAACGGTGAGCAAAAATCCCAGAACCACACGGGGACCTAGTGAATGACCTGCAGAAAGCTGGGACCAAAGTAACAAAGCCTACCATCAGTTACACACTACGCCGCCAGGGACTCAAATCCTGCAGTGCCAGACGTGTCCCCCTGCTTAAGCCAGTACATGTCCAGGCCCGTCTGAAGTTTGCTAGAGAGCATTTGGATGATCCATAAGAAGATTGGGAGAATGTCATATGGTCAGATGAAACCAAAATATAACTTTTTGGTAAAAACTCAACTCGTTGTGTTTGGAGGACAAAGAATGCTGAGTTACATCCAAAGAACACCATACCTACTGTGAAGCATGGTGGTGGAAACATCATGCTTTGGGGCTGTTTTTCTGCAAAGGGACCAGGACGACTGATCCGTGTAAAGGAATGGGGCCATGTATCGTGAGATTTTGAGTGAAAACTTCCTTCATCAGCAAGGGCATTGAAGATGAAACGTGGCTGGGTCTTTCAGCATGACAATGATCCCAAACACACCGCCCGGGCAACAAAGGAGTGACTTCGTAAGAAGCATTTCAAGGTCCTGGAGTGGCCTTGCCAGTCTCCAGATCTCAACCCCATAGAAAATCTTTGGAGTGAGTTGAATGCCCAGCAACAGCCCGAAAACATCACTGCAGTGTGTGAAAACCTTGTGAAGACTTACAGAAAACGTTTGACCTCTGTCATTGCCAACAAAGGGTATATAACAAAGTATTGACATAAACTTTGGTTATTGACCAAATACTTCTTTTCCACCATGATTTGCAAATAAATTCATAAAAAATCCTACAATGTGATTTTCTGGATTTTTTTCTCTCATTTTGTCTGTCATAGTTGAAGTGTACCTATGATGAAAATTACAGGCCTCTCATCTGGAGAAGTGGGAGAACTTGCACAATTGGTGGCTGACTAAATACTTTTTTGCCCCACTGTATATAGATAGAGATATATATAGAGAGATATATAGAAATATATATATATATCTTTCTTCTTCCATCTCTCTCACAGACTCACTGTGGAATCAGACATTTTTCCATAAACGTATAATTTGAAGGTTAAGGCATCAAGTCCGTATGGTGAAGTTAAGAGTTGAGGTTTGGGATAGGGTTGAAACAACAACAACACACTCGTGGTTAGCAGTGGGATTGAACACGCAGCCCTCGGAGACTGAGCTTGCGGCTTACGCAAG
>NC_068445.1:38462523-38675023 GCF_023373465.1 Oncorhynchus keta | reverse complement strand
ATAATCCAGTAACACCCTCCATGTAGACTATACTGTATGAGGAGATAATCCGGTAACACCCCTCCATGTAGACTATACTGTATGAGGAGATAATCCGGTAACACCCCTCCATGTAGACTATACTGTATGAGGAGATAATCCGGTAACACCCTCCATGTAGACTATACTGTATGAGGAGATAATCCGGTAACACCTCCATGTAGACTATACTGTATGAGGAGATAATCCGGTACCCGTGTAACACCCCTCCATGTAGACTATACTGTATGAGGAGATAATCCGGTAACACCCCTCCATGTAGACTATACTGTATGAGGAGATAATCCGGTAACACCCCTCCATGTAGACTATACTGTATGAGGAGATAATCCGGTAACACCCTCCATGTAGACTATACTGTATGAGGAGATAATCCGGTCCATGTAGACTATACTGTATGAGGAGATAATCCATTAACACCCTCCATTATACTGTATGAGGAGATAATCCGGTAACACCCCTCCATGTAGACTATACTGTATGAGGAGATAATCCGTAACACCCTCCATGTAGACTATACTGTATGAGGAGATAATCCGGTAACACCCCTCCATGTAGACTATACTGTATGAGGAGATAATCCGGTAACACCTCCATGTAGACTATACTGTATGAGGAGATAATCCGGTAACACCCTCCATGTAGACTATAAAACACCCTCCATGTAGACTATACTGTATGAGGAGATAATCCGGTAACACCCCTCCATGTAGACTATACTGTATGAGGAGATAATCCGTAACACCCTCCATGTAGACTATACTGTATGAGGAGAGATTTCTCCATGTAACTATACTGTATGAGGAGATAATCCTCCATGTAGACTATACTGTATGAGGAGATAATCCGGTAACACCCTCCATGTAGACTATAATGAGGAGATAATCCGGTAACACCCCTCCATGTAGACTATACTGTATGAGGAGATAATCCGGTAACACCCCTCCATGTAGACTATACTGTATGAGGAGATAATCCGGTAACACCCTCCATGTAGACTATACTGTATGAGGAGATAATCCGGTAACACCCCTCCATGTAGACTATACTGTATGAGGAGATAATCCGGTAACACCCCTCCATGTAGACTATACTGTATGAGGAGATAATCAACACCCCTCCATGTAGACTATACTGTATGAGGAGATAACCAACACCCCTCCATGTAGACTATACTGTATGAGGAGATAATCCGGTAACACCCCCTCCATGTAGACTATACTGTATGAGGAGATAATCCGGTAACACCCCTCCATGTAGACTATACTGTATGAGGAGATAATCCGGTAACACCCTCCATGTAGACTATACTGTATGAGGAGATAATCCGGTAACACCCTCCATGTAGACTATACTGTATGAGGAGATAATCCGGTAACACCCCTCCATGTAGACTATACTGTATGAGGAGATAATCCGGTAACTCCATGTAGACTATACTGTATGAGGAGATAATCCGGTAACACCCCTCCATGTAGACTATACTGTATGAGGAGATAATCCGGTAACACCCCTCCATGTAGACTATACTGTATGAGGAGATAATCCGTAACACCCCTCCATGTAGACTATACTGTATGAGGAGATAATCCGGTAACACCCTCCATGTAGACTATACTGTATGAGGAGATAATCCGGTAACACCCCTCCATGTAGACTATACTGTATGAGGAGATAATCCGGTAACACCCCTCCATGTAGACTATACTGTATGAGGAGATAATCCGTAACACCCCTCCTCCTATACTGTATGAGGAGATAATCTAACACCCCTCCACGTAGACTATACTGTATGAGGAGATAATCCGGTAACACCCCTCCATGTAGACTATACTGTATGAGGAGATAATCCGGTAACACCCCTCCATCCAGGAGATAATCCGGAACTATACTGTATGAGGAGATAATCCGGTAACACCCCTCCATGTAGACTATACTGTATGAGGAGATAATCCGGTAACACCCCTCCATGTAGACTATACTGTATGAGGAGATAATCCGGTAACACCCCTCCATGTAGACTATACTGTATGAGGAGATAATCCGGTAACACCCCTCCATGTAGACTATACTGTATGAGGAGATAATCCGGTAACACCCCTCCATGTAGACTATACTGTATGAGGAGATAATCCGGTAACACCCCTCCATGTAGACTATACTGTATGAGGAGATAATCCGGTAACACCCCTCCATGTAGACTATACTGTATGAGGAGATAATCCGGTAACACCCTCCATGTAGACTATACTGTATGAGGAGATAATCCCAACACCCTCCATGTAGACTATACTGTATGAGGAGATAATCCGGTAACACCCCTCCACGTAGACTATACTGTATGAGGAGATAATCCGGTAACACCCCTCCACGTAGACTATACTGTATGAGGATAGATAATCCGGTAACACCCCTCCACGTAGACTATACTGTATGAGGAGATAATCCGGTAACACCCCTCCAAGACTATACTGTATGAGGAGATAATCCGGTAACACCCCATGTAGACTATACTGTATGAGGAGATAATCCGGTAACACCCCTCCATGTAGACTATACTGTATGAGGAGATAATCCGGTAACACCCCTCCATGTAGACTATACTGTATGAGGAGATAATCCGGTAACACCCTCCATGTAGACTATACTGTATGAGGAGATAATCCGGTAACACCCTCCATGTAGACTATACTGTATGAGGAGATAATCCGGTAACACCCCTCCATGTAGACTATACTGTATGAGGAGATAATCCGGTAACACCCCTCCATGTAGACTATACTGTATGAGGAGATAATCCGGTAACAGACTATACTGTATGAGGAGATAATCCGGTAACACCCCTCCATGTAGACTATACTGTATGAGGAGATAATCCGGTAACACCCCTCCATGTAGACTATACTGTATGAGGAGATAATCCGGTAACACCCCTCCATGTAGACTATACTGTATGAGGAGATAATCCGGTAACACCCCTCCATGTAGACTATACTGTATGAGGAGATAATCCGGTAACACTCGTATTTAGAGACGTTTAAGTTATTTTCCTGTAACAATTGATTGTTTTCCGTTTCTTTGGATAAAAAAACAAGCCCTCAGTAGGTGAGCTTTTCCCTACTATGACGAAAGCTGGCTCAACAGCAATGTGTCTGGTGTCTTTTTTTCTATCCTGGACATGCATCAGCCAAGGAGCCCATCCATAAAAGGTTTCCAAATGGTCTGCTCGCAAAGCTTTTGCCGACATCTTTTTGTTGTTGTTGCATTATTCACAATTCACAAAGGCCTACCTGCAGTGCGCGCTCCATTCGGTTAGTGTCCATTCCCATTTTCAATGAGTACCTATTGTCTGGTTACCAAGGACGTACTTCTCCAAGCATAGTCTATTCAAATGTTTAGGCTATATCGTGCTTATTGCGAACGTGCCTCACACATACAGTACAATTTACAGGAGCTTAGTATTTTTTCTATGACGATAAGTACGATGCATAAAGGCCTTTTCTCGTCGAAGCCAATTACTAAGCCAATACTGGATGTTGTTGTTTGTCTGTTTTTTAAAAACATTTGCCATCACTCAATCCACTTGTTGTTGTAGCCGATGCTTTTCATAAACTGTAGTATCAATCCACAATGGACTATTCTGCCCCCAGACGAACTGAAGTTGAGGACAATGACTGCCAATAACCTACAGAACTTGAGACAAATGCATGCACCGTCAGCTATTGCAGTCATAATAATAGCTGCGAAAATATAACAAATATTTCTGATACAGCGCTGGACCTAAAGATCTGCCTTTTGCTCTCCCAGTGAACGTTTCTCCACTAGATGCAGACCTGAACTGATGGACAGAGGAAGCTAGACGGCGGCAGCGTAGCCTAGTGGTTAGAGCGTTGGACTAGTAACCGGAAGGTTGCGAGTTCAAACCCCCGAGCTGACAAGGTACAAATCCGTCGTTCTGCCCCTGAACAGGCAGTTAACCCACTGTTCCCAGGCCGTCATTGAAAATAAGAATATGTTCTTAACTGACTTGCCTGGTTAAATAAAGGTAAAATTTAAAAAAGATGCAGACCTGAACTGATGGACAGAGGAAGCTAGACCAACCAGCTCTCACTAGATGCAGACCTGAACTGATGGCCAGAGGAAGCTAGACCAACCAGCTCTCACTAGATCTCACTAGATGCAGACCTGAACTGATGGACAGAGGAAGCTAGACCAACCAGCTCTCACTAGATGCAGACCTGAACTGATGGACAGAGGAAGCTAGACCAACCAGCGCTCACTAGATGCAGACCTGAACTGATGGACAGAGGAAGCTAGACCAACCAGCTCTCACTAGATGCAGACCTGAACTGATGGACAGAGGAAGCTAGACCAACCAGCTCTCACTAGATGCAGACCTGAACTGATGGACAGAGGAAGCTTGACCAACCAGCTCTCACTAGATGCAGACCTGAACTGATGGACAGAGGAAGCAGACCAACCAGGTCTCACAGTCTCCCTTCAGAATGAGATGTTTATCCATGTTTCTCAGACATCAAATTTCAAGAGTTGGAGGGTTTTGATTGACCAAGAAAAATGGCTTTACCACCTCTTCTCACCCCTTCCTCCCCCCGTCTCCCCTTCCTCCCCCCGTCTCCCCTTACCTCTCCCCTTCCTCCCCCTGTCTCCCCTTCCTCCCCCCCCGCCTCCCCTTCCATCTCCCCTTCCTCCCCCTTCCTCCCCCGTCTCCCCTTACCTCTCCCCTTCCTCTCCCCTTACCTCTCCCCTTCTTCCCCCGTCTCTTCCCCCCCATCTCCCCCTTCCCCTCCCCCCCCGTCTCCCCTTCCTCCCCCTTACCTCTCCCCTTCCTCCCCCCTTACATTTCCCCTTCCTCCCTCATCTCCCCTTCCTCCCCCATCTCCCCCCGTCTCCCCTTACCTCCCCCCTTCTCCCCGTTACCTCTCCCCCCGTCTCCCCTTACCTCTCCCCTTCCTCCCCCGTCTCCCCTTCCTCCCCCGTCTCCCCTTCCTCTCCCCTTCTCCCCTTACCTCCCCCTTCCTCCCCCTCTCCCCTTCCTCCCCCTCCCCTTCCTCCCCCTCTCCCCTTCCTCCCCCCCCGTCTCCCCTTCCTCCCCCCGTCTCCCCTTACCTCTCCCCTTCCTCCCCCGTCTCCCCTTACCTCTCCCCTTCCTCCCCCCGTCTCCCCTTCCTCCCCCATCTCCCCTTCCTCCCCCCTTCTCCCCTTCCTCCCCCCCCGTCTCCCCTTCCTCCCCCTTCTCCCCTCACCTCTCCCCTTCCTCCCCCGTCTCCCCCTTCCTCCCCCTCCTCCCCTCACCTCTCCCCTTCCTCCCCCGTCTCCCTCACCTCTCCCCGTCTCCCCACCTCTCCTCCCCCCCGTCTCCCCTTCCTCCCCCCCGTTCCTCCCCTCACCTCTCCCCCTCCTCCCACCGTCTCCTCTTCCTCCCCCCGTCTCCCCTCACCTCTCCCCTTCCTCCCCCGTCTCCCCTCACCTCTCCCCTTCCTCCCCGTCTCCCCTCACCTCTCCCCTTCCTCCCCCGTCTCCCCCCCCTCCCCCTCATCTCCCCTTTCCCCCCCCGTCTCCCCTCACCTCTCCCCTTCCTCCCCCCGTCTCCCCTCCTCCCCGGTCTCCCCTTCCTCCCCCCGTCTCCCCTTACCTCTCCCCTTCCTCCCCCCTCTCCCCTTTTCCCCTTCCTCCCCCCGTCTCCCCTTACCTCTCCCCTTCCTCCCCCAGTCTCCCCTTCCTCCCCCCCCGTCTCCCCTTACCGCTCCCCTTGCTCCCCCATCTCCCCTCACCTCTCCCCTTCCTCCCCCCGTCTCCCCTTCCTCCCCCTTACCTATCCCCTTCCTCCCACCGTCTCCCTTCCTCCCCCCGTCTCCCCTTACCTCTCCCCTTCCTCCCCCTTACCTCGCCCCTTCCTCCCCCCGTCTCCCCTTACCTCTACCCTTCCTCCCCCCGTCTCCCCTCACCTCTCCCCTTCCTCCCCACCTCTCCCCTTCTGATAGAGGAAATTATGGTTGAAATGACTAATTATGTATACATTCCAATCAGAACTGACTAGTCCAAATGCTATAATGTACTGTACATGTGCATTTTCTCTCTTGCTCCCTTTCCCAATTGTATATAATGTAATCAGGAGTTTAGTAACAATGAAGGTCTGTTCCTTAGTTGATTCAGTTGTACAAATCTCCAGGTGGTGGGAACGGGCCATCTCCAGATTGTCTAGAATGTTGATTTATACTGACTGGCCTTGACTTCGTGCTGATAACGCGAAGGCTCAAGAGCTAGGGGGCCCCTCTACTTGTGAAATAGAACGTTTGGAAAACGCTGACGTCATTTTCAGTTTATAACCTGTGGAAATGTGTGTATGCATTTGGTACTTTCTTGTAAAAAACGCTGTTTACCTTTGGCTTTTAAGACTGGTCTCAATCTACTTCATGCATAATTAATGAACTTACAACTCATTAATGAATTAGAAATGAGTGCGAATTGATTTTGGCAATAAAACATACAGGAATTTAGAATTCCTCTATCACCTTCCTCCCCCAATCTCCTCTTCCTCCCCCGTCTCCTCTTACCTCTCCCCCCCCCCCTCTCCCCGTCTCCCCTCTTCTCCCTTATCTCTCCCCTCTTCCTCACCCCCTACCTCTCCCCTCTTCCTGTCCTGCCCTACCCTACCTCCTTGCCTGTGCAAATAAAATATTGATCATTTAGTTGACTGAGATGCACACCTGGGGCGGCAGGGTAGCCTAGTGGTTAGAGCGGTGGACTGGTAACGGGAAGGTTGCAAGTTCAAACCCCCGAGCTGACAAGGTCATTCTGCCCCTGAACAGGCAGTTAACCCACTGTTCCTGGGCTGTCATTGGAAATAAGAACTTGTTCTTAACTGACTTGCCTAGTAAAAAAAATCAACGGAAAGACAGATAAAGCATCCAAACGAGCGAAACAGCGCCCCTCTGTCTCCGTATGTGTAGCTCATGCATCTGATAATGTCTGGACAAAAGGAGTATGGCATGTCATACCTTTTCTGGCCAGACAGCATCAGATACATTGGCTTACATATAGTAAGACAGAGGGGCGCTGTTTCACTCGCTAATTTTAGCAGAGAGGAAGAGGAGAAGCGAGATGGCTCACTCTTGCCAAAATCTGTCCTGAATAAGACTATTTGCATTTCTATGGGCATAATATCTAGACCTAAGCTTTTTGCCTGCATTCCCACCTTGGGGACAACGACTCACATTGAAGAAAATGTGTCTTGAGTATAATTTAAAATGTTGAGACAAGACGAAGAAGATATGATTATTATTATTATAAACAGAGTAGCAGAAGAAGAAGAGGATATTATTATAAACAGAGTAGAAGAAGAAGAGGATATTATTATAAACAGAGTAGAAGAAGAAGAGGATATTATTATAAACAGAGTAGAAGAAGAAGAGGATATTATTATAAACAGAGTAGAAGAAGAAGATATTATTATTATTATAAACAGAGTAGTAGAAGAAGAAGAGGACATTATTATAAACAGAGTAGTAGAAGAAGAAGAGGACATTATTATAAACAGAGTAGTAGAAGAAGAAGATATTACTATAATTATTATAAACAGAGTAGTAGAAGAAGAAGAGGACATTATTATAAACAGAGTAGAAGAAGAAGATATTATTATTATTATAAACAGAGTAGAAGAAGAAGATATTATTATTATTATAAACAGAGTAGAAGAAGAAGATATTATTATAAACAGAGTAGTAGAAGAAGAAGAGGACATTATTATAAACAGAGTAGTAGAAGAAGAAGATATTACTATAATTATTATAAACAGAGTAGTAGAAGAAGAAGAGGACATTATTATAAACAGAGTAGTAGAAGAATAGGACATTATTATAAACAGAGTAGAAGAAGAAGATATTATTATTATTATAAACAGAGTAGAAGAAGAAGATATTATTATAAACAGAGTAGTAGAAGAAGAAGAGGACATTATTATAAACAGAGTAGTAGAAGAAGAAGATATTACTATAATTATTAT
Source organism: Oncorhynchus keta (assembly GCF_023373465.1). Lineage (NCBI taxonomy): Eukaryota > Metazoa > Chordata > Actinopteri > Salmoniformes > Salmonidae > Oncorhynchus > Oncorhynchus keta. Next base: position 38,666,961 of record NC_068445.1, on the reverse strand, counting down.
AAACAGAGTAGTAGAAGAAGAAGAGGACATTATTATAAACAGAGTAGTAGAAGAATAGGACATTATTATAAACAGAGTAGAAGAAGAAGATATTATTATTATTATAAACAGAGTAGAAGAAGAAGATATTATTATAAACAGAGTAGTAGAAGAAGAAGAGGACATTATTATAAACAGAGTAGTAGAAGAAGAAGATATTACTATAATTATTATAAACAGAGTAGTAGAAGAAGAAGAGGACATTATTATAAACAGAGTAGTAGAAGAATAGGACATTATTATAAACAGAGTAGAAGAAGAAGATATTATTATTATTATAAACAGAGTAGTAGAAGAAGAAGAGGACATTATTATAAACAGAGTAGTAGAAGAAGAAGATATTACTATAATTATTATAAACAGAGTAGTAGAAGAAGAGGATATTATTATAGAAGAAGAGGATATTATTATAAACAGAGTAGAAGAAGAGGATATTATTATAAACAGAGTAGAAGAAGAAGAAGACATTATTATAAACAGAGTAGAAGAAGAAGAAGAAGAAGAGGATATTATTATTATTATAAACAGAGTAGAAGAAGAGGATATTATTATAAACAGAAGAAGAAGAGGATATTATTATTATTATAAACAGAGTAGAAGAAGAGGATATTATTATAAACAGAAGAAGAAGAGGATATTATTATTATTATAAACAGAGTAGAAGAAGAAGAAGACATTATTATAAACAGAGTAGAAGAAGAAGAAGAAGAAGAAGAGGATATTATTATTATTATAAACAGTAGAAGAAGAGGATATTATTATAAACAGAGTAGAAGAAGAAGAAGACATTATTATAAACAGAGTAGAAGAAGAAGAAGAGGATATTATTATTATTATAAACAGAGTAGAAGAAGAGGATATTATTATAAACAGAAGAAGAAGAGGATATTATTATTATTATAAACAGAGTAGAAGAAGAGGATATTATTATAAACAGAAGAAGAAGAGGATATTATTATTATTATAAACAGAGTAGAAGAAGAAGAAGAGGATATTATTATTATTATAAACAGAGTAGAAGAAGAGGATATTATTATAAACAGAAGAAGAAGAGGATATTATTATTATTATAAACAGAGTAGAAGAAGAGGATATTATTATAAACAGAAGAAGAAGAGGATATTATTATTATTATAAACAGAGTAGAAGAAGAAGAAGACATTATTATAAACAGAGTAGAAGAAGAAGAAGAGGATATTATTATTATTATAAACAGAGTAGAAGAAGAGGATATTATTATAAACAGAAGAAGAAGAGGATATTATTATTATTATAAACAGAGTAGAAGAAGAGGATATTATTATAAACAGAAGAAGAAGAGGATATTATTATTATTATAAACAGAGTAGAAGAAGAAGAAGACATTATTATAAACAGAGTAGAAGAAGAAGAAGAAGAAGAAGAGGATATTATTATTATTATAAACAGTAGAAGAAGAGGATATTATTATAAACAGAGTAGAAGAAGAAGAAGACATTATTATAAACAGAGTAGAAGAAGAAGAAGAAGAAGAAGAGGATATTATTATTATTATAAACAGTAGAAGAAGAGGATATTATTATAAACAGAGTAGAAGAAGAAGAAGACATTATTATAAACAGAGTAGAAGAAGAAGAAGAAGAAGAGGATATTATTATTATTATAAACAGTAGAAGAAGAAGAGGATATTATTATTATTATAAACAGAGTAGAAGAAGAGGATATTATTATAAACAGAGTAGAAGAAGAGGATATTATTATTATTATAAACAGAGTAGAAGAAGAGGATATTATTATAAACAGAGTAGAAGAAGAGGGTATTATTATAAACAGAGTAGAAGAAGAAGAAGATATTATTATAAACAGAGTAGAAGAAGAAGAGGACATTATTATAAACAGAGTAGTAGAAGAAGAAGAGGACATTATTATAAACAGAAGAAGAAGAGGACATTATTATAAACAGAAGAAGAAGAGGATATTATTATAAACAGAGTAGCAGAAGAAGAAGAGGATATTATTATAAACAGAGTAGTAGAAGAAGAAGAGGACATTATTATAAACAGAGTAGAAGAAGAAGATATTATTATTATTATAAACAGAGTAGTAGTAGAAGAAGATGACATTATTATAAATAGAGTAGTAGAAGAAGAAGAGGACATTATTATAAACAGAGTAGCAGAAGGATATTATTATTATTATTATTATTATAAACAGAGTAGTAGAAGAAGAAGAGGACATTATTATAAACAGAGTAGTAGAAGAAGAAGAGGACATTATTATAAACAGAGTAGTAGAAGAAGAAGAGGACATTATTATAAACAGAGTAGCAGAAGGATATTATTATTATTATTATAAACAGAGTAGTAGAAGAATAGGACATTATTATAAACAGAGTAGAAGAAGAAGATATTATTATTATTATAAACAGAGTAGTAGAAGAATATATTATTATTATTATAAACAGAGTAGTAGAAGAAGAGGACATTATTATAAACAGAGTAGAAGAAGAAGATGAGGACATTATTATAAACAGAGTAGAAGAAGAAGATGAGGACATTATTATAAACAGAGTAGAAGAAGGATATTATTATTATTATTATTATAAACAGAGTAGTAGAAGAAGAAGAGGACATTATTATAAACAGAGTAGTAGAAGAAGAAGAGGACATTATTATAAACAGAGTAGAAGAAGGATATTATTATTATTATTATTATAAACAGAGTAGTAGAAGAAGAAGAGGACATTATTATAAACAGAGTAGTAGAAGAAGAAGAGGATATTATTATAAACAGAGTAGAAGAAGAAGATGAGGACATTATTATAAACAGAGTAGCAGAAGGATATTATTATTATTATTATTATTATAAACAGAGTAGTAGAAGAAGAAGAGGACATTATTATAAACAGAGTAGTAGAAGAAGAAGAGGACATTATTATAAACAGAGTAGAAGAAGAAGAGGACATTATTATAAACAGAGTAGTAGAAGAAGATGAGGACATTATTATAAACAGAGTAGAAGAAGAAGATGAGGACATTATTATAAACAGAGTAGCAGAAGGATATTATTATTATTATTATTATAAACAGAGTAGAAGAAGAAGAAGAGGACATTATTATAAACAGAGTAGAAGAAGAAGATGAGGACATTATTATAAACAGAGTAGCAGAAGGATATTATTATTATTATTATTATAAACAGAGTAGAAGAAGAAGAAGAGGACATTATTATAAACAGAGTAGCAGAAGGATATTATTATTATTATTATTATAAACAGAGTAGTAGAAGAAGAAGAGGACATTATTATAAACAGAGTAGAAGAAGAAGATGAGGACATTATTATAAACAGAGTAGCAGAAGGATATTATTATTATAATTATTATTATAAACAGAGTAGTAGAAGAAGAAGAGGACATTATTATAAACAGAGTAGTAGAAGAAGAAGAGGACATTATTATAAACAGAGTAGCAGAAGGATATTATTATTATAATTATTATTATAAACAGAGTAGTAGAAGAAGAAGAGGACATTATTATAAACAGAGTAGTAGAAGAAGAAGAGGACATTATTATAAACAGAGTAGAAGAAGAAGAGGACATTATTATAAACAGAGTAGTAGAAGATAAGGACATTATTATAAACAGAGTAGTAGAAGGATATATTATTATTGTTGTGAACAGAGTAGCAGAAGTGTGTGAAGTGTGATAGTGTGTCTGTGTGTGAGTGTGCATCAATAAGCATGTGTGTGTTTTGTGTGTCTGTGTGTGAGTGGCATCAATAAGCATGTGTGTGTTTTGTGTGTATGTGTTGGAGTGTGCATCAATAAGCATGTGTGTGTTTTGTGTGTATGTGTTGGAGTGTGCATAGAGCCAGTGCAAAGGAGTCAGTGCAAAACAACTAAGAAAAATAAATAAATAATAAAAGGTGGTAAATTGTGCTGATACGCAGAGTAGACAACCTGCTACACTTGTGAGAAACAAGTTTCGGTTTAGTTTTGCTTTATGTGAGCAATGATCATGTGTGTGGTTTCTCTGTCCTGATGACGTGGAGGGAGCCGCCTGAGCACGCCAACCTGCTGAGTTGATACAATGTTGCACTTCACTAGCGATAGCTCAAGTCAAGACAGATAGAAAGGGAGGCAGATAGGCAGAGTAGAGAGATGAACCTGTATTTCCATCGGGATATTTTCTACGGTTTTTGTTTGTTGGTTTTAGGCCTATATATTTTACTTAGCTGACTCTAATACTACTGCATTGGCCTATAGCTATTTGTGAGTTCCATTCTCAAATGTTTTTAGCCGCACAATGGATCACGGTGTATCAATGTGTCCAGGTGTCAAAGGGTGTTGTTCTTGCATTATTTGAATTTTAACTTTTAGATTTGTATAATTTTTTAATTCAGATTTTTATAATGAACCACCTAACATTTTTTTTTAAACTTTACAAAACTAAAACGTTATTCAAATTAAACTGTCTCATAAAAATGCACATGTATAAATTGTCATAACTGGCCAACTGTTTGGTAGGATAAATTGTAAACTTCCCCAAACTATAAACTCAGGAGCTGTCTATGGTCTTCATTATAACGGCTGTTAACAATGGGTCCACCTATATAAAGATTACTGGGAGTTTATATATGGAGTGTGTGACTTTCTTTTTATAGGTAACATGATGTACAAAAAAGTTAAGATCAGCTCAAAATATTACACAAAATAGAACTGGTCAGTAGCCTGTAAAACTGACAGCATTCCCTCCCCTCTCTATCTTTCCCAGTCTATCGCTCCCCTCTCCATCTCTACCCTCTCTGGAGATAGAGAGTGGAGATAGAGAGGGGGAAATAGATAGTGGAGAGATAGAGAGGGGGAAATAGAGAGTGGAGATAGAGAGGGGGAAATAGATAGTGGAGAGATAGAGAGGGGGAAATAGAGAGTGGAGAGATAGAGAGGGGGAAATAGAGAGTGGCGAGAGAGAGAGAGAAATAGAGAGTGGAGAGATAGAGAGGGGGAAATAGAGAGTGGAGAGATAGAGAGGGGGAAATAGAGAGTGGAGAGATAGAGAGGGGGAAATAGAGAGTGGAGAGATAGAGAGGGGGAGAGAGATAGGGAGGTATAGAGAAGGGCTAGAGAGCGGGGAGATAGAGAGGGGAGAGATATAAAGCAGAGAGATGTAGAGCAGAGAGAGAGAGGGGAGAGATATAGAGGGTGTTATGATTAACTAACAGAGTGTTTCTACCCTGGAGTTGTGATTAACTAACAGAGTGTTTATAACAGAGTGTTTACTACCCTGGAGTTGTGATTAACTAACAGAGTGTTTCTACCCTGGAGTTGTGATTAACTAGCAGAGTGTTACTACCCTGGAGTTGTGATTAACTAACAGAGTGTTACTACCCTGGAGTTGTGATTAACTAACAGAGTGTTTACTACCCTGGAGTTGTGATTAACTAACATAGTGTTACTACCCTGGAGTTGTGATTAACTAACAGAGTGTTACTACCCTGGACTTGTGATTAACTAACATAGTGTTTACTACCCTGGAGTTGTGATTAACTAACAGAGTGTTTACTACCCTGGAGTTGTGATTAACTAACAGAGTGTTACTACCCTGGAGTTGTGATTAACTAACAGAGTGTTACTACCCTGGAGTTGTGATTAACTAACATAGTGTTTACTACCCTGGAGTTGTGATTAACTAACAGAGTGTTACTACCCTGGAGTTGTGATTAACTAACAAAGTGTTTATAACAGAGTGTTTACTACCCTGGAGTTGTGATTAACTAACAAAGTGTTTATAACAGAGTGTTTACTACCCTGGAGTTGTGATTAACTAACAGAGTGTTTCTACCCTGGAGTTGTGATTAACTAACAGAGTGTTACTACCCTGGAGTTGTGATTAACTAACATAGTGTTTACTACCCTGGAGTTGTGATTAACTAACATAGTGTTTACTACCCTGGAGTTGTGATTAACTAACAGAGTGTTTACTACCCTGGAGTTGTGATTAACTAACAGAGTGTTACTACCCTGGAGTTGTGATTAACTAACAGAGTGTTACTACCATGGAGTTGTGATTAACTAACAAAGTGTTTATAACAGAGTGTTTACTACCCTGGAGTTGTGATTAACTAACAGAGTGTTTCTACCCTGGAGTTGTGATTAACTAACAGAGTGTTACTACCCTGGAGTTGTGATTAACTAACATAGTGTTTACTACCCTGGAGTTGTGATTAACTAACAGAGTGTTTACTACCCTGGAGTTGTGATTAACTAACAGAGTGTTACTACCCTGGAGTTGTGATTAACTAACAGAGTGTTACTACCCTGGAGTTGTGATTAACTAACAAAGTGTTTATAACAGAGTGTTTACTACCCTGGAGTTGTGATTAACCAACAGAGTGTTTACTACATGCCACAACACATTTTGCGCGTCCATGACTACCTGTTTATCCACATACCACAACTCTTCCACTAACTGTTGCCAAACAGACCATATCAGTAACCTCGCTCTCTCTCTCGCACGCACGCACGCACACACACACACACACACACACACACACACACACACACACACACACACACACACACACACACACACACACACACACACACACACACACACACACACACACACACACACACACACACACACACACACACACACAGTATGACTCTCAGAACAAACCGACATTCACAGACCACTTCCTCTGAGAGGAAGAGTTAAAAAAGCGATAGAGAGAGAAAGTGAGACCGGAAGAGTGGGTGAGAGATTCAGTGTATGAATAAGAGACATACTGTAGGGAGGGAGAGAGTGAGGTCTTACCTGAGTCACTGCGACTCCGGTCTGGTGTTCCTCTTGTCTCTTCCTCTTTTGGTGGCTTCCTCTGTCTTCCTACTCTTTTTCTCTCCACTCCTCTGTGTCTGGTCTCTTCTCTCCACTCCTCTGTGTCTGGTCTCTTCTCTCCAGTTTTCTGTGTCTGGTCTCTTCTCTCCACTCCTCTGTGTCTGGTCTCTTCTCTCCACTCCTCTGTGTCTGGTCTCTTCTCTCCAGTCCTCTGTGTCTGGTCTCTTCTCTCCAGTCCTCTGTGTTTGGTCTCTTCTCTCCAGTCCTCTGTGTCTGGTCTGGTCTCTTCTCTCCAGTCCTCTATGTCTGGTCTGGTCTCTTCTCTCCAGTCCTCTGTGTCTGGTCTCTTCTCTCCAGTCCTCTGTGTCTGGTCTCTTCTCTCCAGTCCTCTGTGTCTGGTCTCTTCTCTCCAGTCCTCTGTGTCTGGTCTGGTCTCTCCACTCCTCTGTGTCTGGTCTCTTCTCTCCAGTCCTCTGTGTCTGGTCTCTTCTCTCCAGTCCTCTGTGTCTGGTCTCTTCTCTCCACTCCTCTGTGTCTGGTCTCTTCTCTCCAGTCCTCTGTGTCTGGTCTCTTCTTAAAGCCTCTGATAAAATCCAAGTGGTAGATGTCTCTGTTATTTGTGAGCTGCTTGTCCCGCTATGCTAAGGAGTGGTGTCTGTGAGTGTGTGTGTATGTGTGTGTGTCACGTGCGTCTCTGGTTCTGTGTCAAAAAGAGAGAATGAGTGAGAGTGTATGTGACTTTGCTTTGCGGTTGACCGAGTGAGAGAGAGCGCAAACACATAAACCCCTTGGGAAATTCCTAGTCCTGACTCCTCCTCCCCTCCTCTTCCACTCGGCCCCTCCTCCTCTCGCTCCATCAACCCCTCTCTCCCTTTCTTCTCTCTGATTTATAACAAATAACATTCTAACACCTTGAAGGAACATAGAACATAACATTCTAACACCTTGAAGGAACATAGAACATAACATTCTAACACCTTGAAGGAACATAGAACATAACATTCTAACACCTTGAAGGAACATAGAACATAACATTCTAACACCTTGAAGGAACATAGAACATAACATTCTAACACCTTGAAGGAACATAGAACATAACGTTCTAACACCTTGAAGGAACATAGAACATAACATTCTAACACCTTGAAGGAACATAGAACATAACGTTCTAACACCTTGAAGGAACATAGAACACAACGTTCTAACACCTTGAAAGAACATAGAACATAACGTTCTCACACGTTGAAGGAACATAGAACATAACGTTCTAACTCCTTGAAGGAACATAGAACATAACGTTCTAACACCTTGAAGGAACATAGAACATAACCCCCCCCCCCACTCCCCTACAATGAGGTGGTATAAATCAAGGAAAAACAACCCAAATATATTGTTTCTATTTCCCTCTCATACATACCCAGTCATCACCAGGGCTTGACATGTCCTTTGTGAAGACATCTTGAAGCATCTTACCGTAAGGTATGCGTTGGAAAATGAGGACGTGTCTTTAAAAGAAAAATGTTCTGAAGGTTTTTCTTTCCTTAATAAATAACGTTTAAACCTTTGGGGCGACGCAAGTACATCTCAGCCCTTTGTGTATTTTCCTTGATTTGTGTAAGGAATGTATTATCAGTAGTACTTATTGTAAGGATTGTATTGTAAGGAATGTATTATCAGTAGTACTTATTGTAAGGATTGTATTGTAAGGAATGTATTATCAGTAGTACTTATTGTAAGGATTGTATTGTAAGGAATGTATTATCAGTAGTACTTATTGTAAGGATTGTAGTGTAAGGAATGTATTATCAGTAGTACTTATTGTAAGGATTGTATTGTAAGGAATGTATTATCAGTAGTACTTATTGTAAGGATTGTAGTGTAAGGAATGTATTATCAGTAGTACTTATTGTAAGGATTGTATTGTAAGGAATGTATTATCAGTAGTACTTATTGTAAGGATTGTAGTGTAAGGAATGTATTATCAGTAGTACTTATTGTAAGGATTGTATTGTAAGGAATGTATTATCAGTAGTACTTATTGTAAGGATTGTAGTGTAAGGAATGTATTATCAGTAGTACTTATTGTAAGGATTGTAGTGTAAGGAATGTATTATCAGTAGTAATTATTGTAAGGATTGTAGTGTAAGGAATGTATTATCAGTAGTACTTACTGTAAGGATTGTAGTGTAAGGAATGTATTATCAGTAGTACTTATTGTAAGGATTGTAGTGTAAGGAATGTATTATCAGTAGTACTTATTGTAAGGATTGTATTGTAAGGAATGTATTATCAGTAGTACTTATTGTAAGGATTGTAGTGTAAGGAATGTATTATCAGTAGTACTTATTGTAAGGATTGTAGTGTAAGGAATGTATTATCAGTAGTACTTATTGTAAGGATTGTAGTGTAAGGAATGTATTATCAGTAGTACTTATTGTAAGGATTGTATTGTAAGGAATGTATTATCAGTAGTACTTATTGTAAGGATTGTATTGTAAGGAATGTATTATCAGTAGTACTTATTGTAAGGATTGTAGTGTAAGGAATGTATTATCAGTAGTACTTATTGTAAGGATTGTAGTGTAAGGAATGTATTATCAGTAGTACTTATTGTAAGGATTGTAGTGTAAGGAATGTATTATCAGTAGTACTTATTGTAAGGATTGTATTGTAAGGAATGTATTATCAGTAGTACTTATTGTAAGGATTGTATTGTAAGGAATGTATTATCAGTAGTACTTATTGTAAGGATTGTAGTGTAAGGAATGTATTATCAGTAGTAATTATTGTAAGGATTGTAGTATAAGGAATGTATTATCAGTAGTAATTATTGTAGAATAGATGAACGCAGAAAAAACACTGAGTCCACCTCACATTACAATGAGACATCACCAATGTACTTTTTGAAATGCTAAAGTTTATACAGACAACTGAGTGTACAAAACATTAGGAACATCTTCTCTTTCCATAGACTGACCAGGTGAATCCAGGTGAAAGCTGATCCCTTATTGATGTCACCAGTGCAGTTGAATTCCGCTACAAGACCATGGTGCTAGCCTACGGGCTGTGAGATCAGTACCTCCAGGCTCTGATCAGGCCCTACAAAACAAGGGCACTGCGTTCATCCACCTCTGGCCTGCTCGCCTCCCTACCACTGAGGAAGTACAGTTCCCGCTCAGCCCAGTCAAAACTGTTCTTCTGGCCCCCAATGGTGGAACAAACTCCCTCACGAAGGACAGCGGAGTCAATCACCACCTTCCGGAGACACCTGAAACCCCACCTCTTCAAGGAATACCTAGGATAGGGTAAGTAAGGGTAAGTAATCCTTCTCACCCCCCTTCTCCCCCAACAAGATTTAGATGCAAGTGGCTGTTCCACTGGTTGTCATAAGGTGTATGCACCAATTTGTAAGTCGCTCTGGATAAGAGCGTCTGCTAAATGACTTAAATGTAATGTAAATGTAAGGGGAGGAGACAGGTTGAAGAAGAATGTTAAAGCTGTGAGACAATTGAGACATGTATTGTGTATGTGTGCCATTCATAGTGTGAATGGGCCAGACAAAAGATTTAACATGGTCCAGCATTCCCGTGGAACGCTTTCAACACCTTGTCCTGACGAATTGAGGCTGTTCTGAGGGCAAAAGGGGGTTGCAAGTCAATAGTAGGAAGGTGTTCCTAATGTTTTGTACACTCAGTGGACTCTATTAGAACTTGTCGTCAGGAATTTGTCTAGAATAGAACTATAAGATGAATCAAAATGTGGTTGGTTGGCAGTTGGTACCTGGGACACGAACAGTACATATAAACTGTATGTGTTCAGCGTAAGTCTGACTTGGATTAAATCATTGTCTTAAAATAGCCTTATTACTATAATTTTATATGATCAAATATATTATATTATATTATATGTATATATTATATTATATTATATGTATATATTATATGTAAAAGTACAAGCATGGATGAAACAAGCTATGTAATACAACAAAGCTCTTCAAGAGACCAATCTAACCATGAAACCTTGAGAAAAGACCTTGTATTGGAAGGGTCTCGTCAGAGCTGTTAGTGTTCAGTTCACAGTGTTCAGCTTTATTCCCATAATCTACTCTATAATATATAATATATGCCATTTAGCAGACGCTTTTATCCAAAGCGACTTACAGTCATGTGTGCATACATTCTACGTATGGGTGGTCCCGGGAATTGAACCCACTACCCTGGCGTTACAAGCGCCATGCTCTACCAACTGAGCTACAGAAGGACCTCTAGATCCAGATACTGTACATACCACATATAATACACCCCATTTAGTGAATAGTCCCAATACTGAATCTGAAATGACTGGAGACAGAGGAGTGGAGGATATGAAGATGAGGGAAGTGGGATATGGAAAATATAGACCCCCTGCTATTCAAACATATCCAGAAATAATCCCCCTTCCCCACCTCCTCCCAACCCCGATACCCACTTTATTTGCTGCATATGCCCTTTTCAACAGTTATATTAGTCTCCATCTCTATGTTTGTGCTCTGTGCTTGCTCTCTCTCCCTCTCTCTGTGGGGGGTAGGTAGATAGATTTTCTGCCCCCCTGTCGAGGTTCTCTGTGGGGGGTGCACTTCACCGAGCAATCCTGCTCCCCTCCTAAACCCCTGGGACCCTCATCCCCCTTTCCACTTCTTCCTCTCGTCCCTCGTTCAGCTCATCCTCCCTCCCTCTGATCCCCCTCTGTCCCCCCCGCTCCCCTCGCTTCCTCCCCCGTTAGTTTATCATCTTATTCCCCTGTGTTCATGTCCTTGTGATGCTCCAGCTAACTACAGCTCTGATCCCCCTCTGTCCCCCCCCTCCCCTCGCTTCCTCCCCCGTTAGTTTATCATCTTATTCCCCTGTGTTCATGTCCTTGTGATGCTCCAGCTAACTACAGCTCTGATCCCCCTCTGTCCCCCCCCCTCGCTTCCTCCCCGTTAGTTTATCATCTTATTCCCCTGTGTTCATGTCCTTGTGATGCTCCAGCTAACTACAGCTCTGATCCCCCTCTGTCCCCCCGCTCCCCTCGCTTCCTCCCCCGTTAGTTTATCATCTTATTCCCCTGTGTTCATGTCCTTGTGATGCTCCAGCTAACTACAGCTCTGATCCCCCTCTGTCCCCCCCGCTCCCCTCGCTTCCTCCCCCGTTAGTTTATCATCTTATTCCCCTGTGTTCATGTCCTTGTGATGCTCCAGCTAACTACAGCTCTGATCCCCCTCTGTCCCCCCGCTCCCCTCGCTTCCTCCCCCGTTAGTTTATCATCTTATTCCCCTGTGTTCATGTCCTTGTGATGCTCCAGCTAACTACAGCTCTGATCCCCCTCTGTCCCCCGCTCCCCTCGCTTCCTCCCCCGTTAGTTTATCATCTTATTCCCCTGTGTTCATGTCCTTGTGATGCTCCAGCTAACTACAGCTCTGATCCCCCTCTGTCCCCCCGCTCCCCTCGCTTCCTCCCCCGTTAGTTTATCATCTTATTCCCCTGTGTTCATGTCCTTGTGATGCTCCAGCTAACTACAGCTCTGATCCCCCTCTGTCCCCCCGCTCCCCTCGCTTCCTCCCCCATTAGTTTATCATCTTATTCCCCTGTGTTCATGTCCTTGTGATGCTCCAGCTAACTACAGCTCTGATCCCCCTCTGTCCCCCCGCTCCCCTCGCTTCCTCCCCCGTTAGTTTATCATCTTATTCCCCTGTGTTCATGTCCTTGTGATGCTCCAGCTAACTACAGCTCTGATCCCCTCTGTCCCCCCCGCTCCCCTCGCTTCCTCCCCGTTAGTTTATCATCTTATTCCCCTGTGTTCATGTCCTTGTGATGCTCCAGCTAACTACAGCTCTGATCCCCCTCTGTCCCCCTCCCCTCGCTTCCTCCCCCGTTAGTTTATCATCTTATTCCCTGTGTTCATGTCTTTGTGATGCTCCAGCTAACTACAGCTCTGATCCCCTCTGTCCCCCCCTCCCCTCGCTTCCTCCCCCGTTAGTTTATCATCTTATTCCCCTGTGTTCATGTCCTTGTGATGCTCCAGCTAACTACAGCTCTGATCCCCCTCTGTCCCCCGCTCCCCTCGCTTCCTCCCCCGTTAGTTTATCATCTTATTCCCCTGTGTTCATGTCCTTGTGATGCTCCAGCTAACTACAGCTCTGATCCCCCTCTGTCCCCCCTCCCCTCGCTTCCTCCCCCGTTAGTTTATCATCTTATTCCCCTGTGTTCATGTCCTTGTGATGCTCCAGCTAACTACAGCTCTGATCCCCCTCTGTCCCCCCCTCCCCTCGCTTCCTCCCCCGTTAGTTTATCATCTTATTCCCCTGTGTTCATGTCCTTGTGATGCTCCAGCTAACTACAGCTCTGATCCCCCTCTGTCCCCCCCCTCCCCTCGCTTCCTCCCCATTAGTTTATCATCTTATTCCCCTGTGTTCATGTCCTTGTGATGCTCCAGCTAACTACAGCTCTGATCCCCCTCTGTCCCCCCCTCCCCTCGCTTCCTCCCCGTTAGTTTATCATCTTATTCCCCTGTGTTCATGTCCTTGTGATGCTCCAGCTAACTACAGCTCTGATCCCCCTCTGTCCCCCCTCCCCTCGCTTCCTCCCCCATTAGTTTATCATCTTATTCCCTGTGTTCATGTCCTTGTGATGCTCCAGCTAACTACAGCTCTGATCCCCCTCTGTCCCCCCTCCCCTCCTTCCTCCCCGTTAGTTTATCATCTTATTCCCCTGTGTTCATGTCCTTGTGATGCTCCAGCTAACTACAGCTCTGATCCCCCTCTGTCCCCCCCCTCCCCTCGCTTCCTCCCCCGTTAGTTTATCATCTTATTCCCTGTGTTCATGTCCTTGTGATGCTCCAGCTAACTACAGCTCTGATCCCCCTCTGTCCCCCTCCCCTCGCTTCCTCCCCCGTTAGTTTATCATCTTATTCCCCTGTGTTCATGTCCTTGTGATGCTCCAGCTAACTACAGCTCTGATCCCCCTCTGTCCCCCGCTCCCCTCTCTTCCTCCCCCGTTAGTTTATCATCTTATTCCCCTGTGTTCATGTCCTTGTGATGCTCCAGCTAACTACAGCTCTGATCCCCCTCTGTCCCCCTCCCCTCGCTTCCTCCCCCATTAGTTTATCATCTTATTCCCTGTGTTCATGTCCTTGTGATGCTCCAGCTAACTACAGCTCTGATCCCCTCTGTCCCCCGCTCCCCTCGCTTCCTCCCCCGTTAGTTTATCATCTTATTCCCCTGTGTTCATGTCCTTGTGATGCTCCAGCTAACTACAGCTCTGATCCCCCTCTGTCCCCCCCTCCCCTCGCTTCCTCCCCGTTAGTTTATCATCTTATTCCCCTGTGTTCATGTCCTTGTGATGCTCCAGCTAACTACAGCTCTGATCCCCCTCTGTCCCCCTCCCTCTCTTCCTCCCATTAGTTTATCATCTTATTCCCTGTGTTCATGTCCTTGTGATGCTCCAGCTAACTACAGCTCTGATCCCCTCTGTCCCCCCCTCCCCTCGCTTCCTCCCCGTTAGTTTGTCATCTTATTCCCCTGTGTTCATGTCCTTGTGATGCTCCAGCTAACTACAGCTCTGATCCCCCTCTGTCCCCCTCCCCTCCTTCCTCCCCCGTTAGTTTATCATCTTATTCCCTGTGTTCATGTCCTTGTGATGCTCCAGCTAACTACAGCTCTGATCCCCCTCTGTCCCCCCCCCCTCGCTTCCTCCCCCGTTAGTTTATCATCTTATTCCCCTGTGTTCATGTCCTTGTGATGCTCCAGCTAACTACAGCTCTGATCCCCCTCTGTCCCCCCGCTCCCCTCGCTTCCTCCCCAACTTAGTTTATCATCTTATTCCCCTGTGTTCATGTCCTTGTGATGCTCCAGCTAACTACAGCTCTGATCCCCCCCATCTTTCCCCCGCTCCCTCCTTCCTCCCCCGTTAGTTTATCATCTTATTCCCCTGTGTTCATGTCCTTGTGATGCTCCAGCTAACTACAGCTCTGATCCCCCTCTGTCCCCCTCCTCCTCCTCCTCCCCTTAGTTTATCATCTTATTCCCCTGTGTTCTTCCTTGTTGTCTTTCAGCTAACTACAGCTCTGATCCCCCTCTGTCCCCCCGCTCCCCTCATTAGTTTATCATCTATTCCCCTGTGTTCATGTCCTTGTGATGCTCCAGCTAACTACAGCTCTGATCCCCTCTGTCCCCCGCTCCCCTCTCTTCCTCCCCCGTTAGTTTATCATCTTATTCCCCTGTGTTCATGTCCTTGTGATGCTCCAGCTAACTACAGCTCTGATCCCCCTCTGTCCCCCCTCCCTCGCTTCCTCCCCATTAGTTTATCATCTTATTCCCCTGTGTTCATGTCCTTGTGATGCTCCAGCTAACTACAGCTCTGATCCCCCTCTGTCCCCCGCTCCCTCGCTTCCTCCCCGTTAGTTTATCATCTTATTCCCCTGTGTTCATGTCCTTGTGATGCTCCAGCTAACTACAGCTCTGATCCCCCTCTGTCCCCCGCTCCCCTCTCCCCGTTAGTTTATCATCTTATTCCCCTGTGTTCATGTCCTTGTGATGCAGCTAACTACAGCTCTGATCCCCCCTCTGTCCCCCTCCCCTCTCTCTGTGTTCATGTCCTTTAAAAACAGCTCTGATCCCCTCTGTCCCCCTCCCCTCTGTGCTTCCTCCCCTGTTGAGTTTATCATCTTATTCCCCTGTGTTCATGTCCTTTGACTTTCAACTACAGCTCTGATCCCCCTCTGTCCCCCCTCCCCTCGCTTCCTCCCCCATTAGTTTATCATCTTATTCCCCTGTGTTCATGTCCTTGTGACTACAGCTCTGATCCCCCTCTGTCCCCCTCCCCTCTCTCTGTGTTTTATGTCTTTAACTACAGCTCTGTCCCCCTCTGTCCCCCATTCCCTCTCTCTGTGTTCATGTCCTTTAACTACAGCTCTGATCCCCCTCTGTCCCCCTGTCTCCCCTCTCCCTGTGTTCATGTCTTTAACTCCTATTCAGCTCTGATCCCCCTCTGTCCCCCCGCTCCCCTCTCTGTGTTCATGTCAAAATGAGATCTTTAACTTTGCTCTGATCCCCTCTGTCCCCCCGCTCCCCTCTCTCTGTGTTCATGTCCTTTAACTACAGCTCTGATCCCCCTCTGTTCCCCTTAGTGTTCATGTCTCTTTAGAATATTCTCTGGTCCCCCTCTGTCCCCCCCCCTCTTCTGTGTTCATGTCCTTATCAGCTCTGATCCCCCTCTTCCCCTAATCTCTGTGTTCATGTCCTTGTGAGCTCTGATCCCCCTCTGTCCCCCGCTAATTCTACTGTGTTCAGTCCTCTACAGCTCTGATCCCCCTTTTAACTGTCCCCCGCTCCCCTCTCTCTGTGTTCTGTCCTCATTAACTACTTCTAAGATCCCCCTCTGTCCCCCCGCTCCCCTCTCTCTGTGTTCATGTCCTTTAACTACAGCTCTGATCCCCCTCTGTCCCCCGGTCCCCTCTCTCTGTACAAAGCCCCGTCACAAGTATACATAGCCTTCAAATTCAATGTTGTGTGGTACCCTTTAACCATATCCCCTGGGCTACCAGCTCTGATCCCCCTATCTGTCCCCCCACATCTGTGTTCATGTCCTTACAGCTCTGATCCCCCAGATCTGTCCCCCCTCCCCTCTCTCTGTGTTCATGTCCTTTAACTACAGCTCTGATCCCCCTCTGTCCCCCCGCTCCATCTCACTGTGTTCATGTCCTTTAACTACCAAGTGAAGACAGTGGTGATCCCCCCCCTCTCTGTGTTCATGTCCTTTAACTACAGCTCTGATCCCCCTCTGCCCCCATTATGTGTTCATGGGTCCTGTGTTGTCATGTCCCTCTCTGTGATTTAACTACAGACCTGATCCCCCTCTGTCCCCCCGCTCCCCTCTCTCTGTGTTCATGTCCTTTAACTACAGCTCTGATCCCCCTCTGTCCCCCCCCTCCCCTCTCTCTGTGTTCATGTCCTTTAACTACAGCTCTGATCCCCCTCTGTCCCCCCCCTCCCCTCTCTCTGTGTTCATGTCCTTTAACTACAGCTCTGATCCCCCTCTGTCCCCCCGCTCCCCTCTCTCTGTGTTCATGTCCTTGTAAGCTCCACCAGCTCTGATCCCCCAGCTGTCCCCCCTCCCCTCTCTCTGTGTTCATGTCCTTTAACTACAGAATCCCCCTCTGTCCCCATCTGTGTTCCCTTTAACTAAGCTCTGTCCCCCTCTGTACCCCTCCCCTAGTGTTCATGTCCTTTAACTACAGCTCTGATCCCCCTCTGTCCCCCTCCCCTGTGTTCATGTAATAGAATACCTAATCAAACATGCTCTGATCCCCCTCTGTCCCCCCTTCCCTGTGTTCATGTCCTTTAACTACAGCTGATCCCCCTCTGTCCCCCCCCTCCCCTGTGTTCATGTCCTTTAACTACAGCTCTGATCCCAGCTTCCAACTAATCCAACGAAGGTCCCCAACTTTCTCTTCCTCTTTGTCTGCTTCTCAGACTGTGTCTGGGTCTTGGTTTAAGTCTGAAGTCTATCTATCGCTTTCCTTCCCTCCCCCATCTTTCCCTCTCTCTCCATCTCCGTCTCCTTCCAGGCGCTTCTTAGCTTATCTCTCTCCTCTCTACCCGCCGCCCTCCCTCCCCTCCTCCTCCTCCTCCTCCTCCTCCTCCTCCTACTCCTCCTTTTTCTTCGTTATAAAAACACTTTTTCAAGCGTGAGACTCTTTATTTTTGTCTTTCAAGGCAAGAGCGTCTCATCTGAATGAGATTTGGCGCACGGCAGTCGGGCCGATGAGAAACCCAGAGGGTGGCCTGCTTAAGGGGGTGGCGGGCGCCGTCTCAAAATAAATAAACATGGGTAATTTACTCAAGACCTGTGCTCGCTCCAAGCTTTTCTTTCCAAGGCAGTCCTCTCGTCTAAAGCACACAGAACAGAGCAGAGCAGAACAGAAGATAAAGACAATGAAATGATGTGAGATCTTCAAATAGACTCATTATATGGCTGTCAGATAAGTGTTTTCTCTGTCTGCTTTCTTTGTGAGCCTCCTTGCTGCTTTGTTCTCCAAGACTAAATTATCTACATTACACATTAGTTGATGCGGCCGTGGGTATATAAGGGAATTGGTTTCTGTGAAGGCGGTGAGGGGAGACTATTGTTGGTCCGTGCCATTCTTTTGCTATTACCTAAGTGCAGGGCCAAAGCTAGATGTACAGTATGGTTATTGGGCTTTATCAGTATGAATGGTTAATGACCTGTGTTTCACCTTAACTGTCTCATGGAATAACACCGGACTTCCATACTACAAAATACATCAACGTGAATTGATAGTTTAAATAATACATAGACTCCCTCTCTCACACATTAATTTACGAACCCAGCATCCCAGACTAGTTCGTAGTGTGAACGGTAGGTCAACTGTGAACATCAGGAATTAATCACGCAAGACAGGAAGCAAGCCCCCGGTATACACTCCTCACTCAATAACAAAGCCCTGCTGTCAACCCACTACAAGCTCCGCTACATAGCCTGTCCTGCGCATGCTTAAAAACATCTGTAGGGATGGCACACTGCCAGTAGAATAAGGGCTTAAAGTCTTCACTCTGTATGACTGTGAAATGTTCACCTAATTGAATTGGTTTCATTTGGCTGTTATGACTTTCATATATATTGCGTCTTTCCACTTGGTCTCACAACACTTTACATTCACCTCACCATCCATTTAGCAGCACCCACCTGCTGTTAACCAACAATGACAAATGGGATGCGGAAATGATGGGGATTGCTATGATGGCTTTGAACGGTGTGTTTTATGACTAAGGTAGACAAGACATGAATGGATGAGGAGAGAGAGAAAAGCAACCATTTAGCGACTATTTAGAACGATTTAAAAAGCAATCATTGTTCCATTCATGGCCTGAAAGTAGATCAACACTCCTACTCAGAGACGCTGTCTGAATACGGACCCTGGACTCTTTTCTATATTAACACTTTCAGCATCTCTCATCAGGCTCCAAACACACTCATTATCGCTTTCTCTTCTTCAATCGTAAATGAGATCATTCAACAGTCAAAGACGTGAGGCAGTTTGGCACAGAATCACATCAGCACCACTCCTCGTTGTGTGTCTCCTCCATGGCATGTGGGCTTCTTTAGAATCTTCTATGGTTCTCTTGGTTCTCTTTAGAATCTTCTATGGTTCTCTTTAGAATATTCTATGGTACTCAGGAGACCAAAGTAACTTCATTAGCCATTGATGCGTTGTATAGTTGCAGCCACTGAGCCAAACTAGGGAAAAATACACTAATTAGGCATAGAAATAGAATGACAGAACATTAACTTGAATGGGAATGTCCGCTCTAGTAATTTTATTTCTACGTAATTAGGTATCTGGGGTGAAACAATATGTGAAGTGTTGGTGGAAAAAAACATTGGTGGTGGTTGAATTATTGTTTTAACTTGGTCCCAGATCTGCTCTCTTGTTAGCTCCTACCATCATTGCTACTTCTGGTAAGACCGCACAAACAGATCTGGGACCTGGTTATCTTTGGTTAGTTTACAGGGACACAATATTTCAGAAAGAGAATAACAACGGTATTATCAACAAAGTGCAATACAACATTCAAATTCAATGTTGTGTGGTAGTATGTTGAGAGAGAGAGTGTACTGTGTAGCTTCAGTCCATATCCTGGGCTCCAACCAGAGACCCTCTGAACAAGTCGACAGCCGTCACCCACAAAGTATCATTACCTATCGCTCCACATAGCCGCGGTCGTTGCAGAGCAAAGGTAACAACTACTTCAAGGCCTCAGATCGAGTGTCGTCACCGATTGAGCGCTACTAGCGAAACGCTAACTAGCTAGCCATTTCACACCGATTACATTTCACATCGAGAGAGACAGTGTGTACTGTATATGACCAAGTGAAGAAGTGGTAAAAAGGTGTGTGTGTGTGTATGTGTGTGTGTTTGTGTGGTTTGGGAGTCAAATTAATTACCTGCCATGTGACTGTGTTCTCATTCCGACCTCAGGAGTGTGAAAGAGACGTTATTGTCAGGAAAACCGTTTTCACATGCTCTGAGTTTGTCAGTCAGGGTGGGCAACGATAGGGTGGGCAACGATAGGGTGGGCAACGATAGGGTGCAACGATAGGGTGGGCAACGATAGGCCAACGGACAATTACATAGACCTCAATCAGACAGACCCCTAGGCATCAACACAACACACTCTCTCTCTCTCTCTCAGGATCTCTCTCTTAGAAGTCCTCTCCCCCTGTTTTCTCTCTCTCTCTCTCTCTCTTGACTCT
Organism: Oncorhynchus keta; assembly: GCF_023373465.1. Lineage (NCBI taxonomy): Eukaryota > Metazoa > Chordata > Actinopteri > Salmoniformes > Salmonidae > Oncorhynchus > Oncorhynchus keta. The sequence continues at coordinate 38,646,814 of NC_068445.1, read as the reverse complement.
CTCCTCTCTCTCTCTCTCTCTCTCTCTCTCTCTCTCTCTCTCTTGGTCTCTCTCTCTCTCTCTCTGTCTCTCTCTCGGGTGTGTTGTGGCTGGAGCCCTGGGCTTGTGAGAGCTCCACCGTGACGCTCATATGAGGCAGCTAGGGAGCCAGAGGGGCGAGGGGGAGAAAGAGGTGGAGAAGAAAGTCGAGGAGAGAGGAGAGAAAACGAGGAGAAAGTCTCTGAATCTCACATGATTAGTATTCTGGTTTAGAACGAGACATAACACAGCAGGTTACAACTTTTAGAATAATAACATTATAGAATAATAACATTATAGAATAATAACATTATATAATAATAGAATACACATAATCAAACATGTTGGGTCAATTACCAGCTATTTGTTGCCAGAGGTTTTTTCACTGATATACACAGCCATGTTACAGTAGCACCTGGAAAGTATTTATAAAAAGCCTCTACATGTCTCGTTTACTCCCTCTCTGGCCTCTAAGTCATCAGGCTGATGATTATCCCACACACCTGTCACCATCGTCTCGCGCACCTGCGCCTCATAACACTTACCTGGAACTCCATCACCTCCGTGATTATCTCCCCTATATGTGTCACTCCCCTTCGGTTGTTTCCTCAGGTGTTATTGACTCTGTTTTCACATCAGTGCGTTGTTTGTGTGTGGTGGTCATTGTTTGTGTTATTTATTAAAACATTCACTCCCTGAACTTGCTTCCTGACTCTCAGTACACTCGTTACACTAAAGTTAAGGCCACTATTCTCTCCTGGTTGTCATAGGTTCATGACCAATGGCATTTTCAATGTAAAGCTTGTCTTTAAAATGCAAAAACGGTGTCTCTGTGTGTGTGTGAGAGAGAGAGAGCCTGTGAACCTGCCTGCATGTGTGTGAGAGAGAGAGAGAGTGCCTGTGAACCTGCCTGCATGTGTGTGTGAGAGAGAGAGAGAGAGTGCCTGTGAACCTGCCTGCATGTGTGTGAGAGAGAGAGAGAGGCCTGTTTTTTTTTTGCCTTAATGTGTAGAATGATGCAAATGACTGTGTGCCTGCATGTTGGATAAAGCGTCAGCTAAATGGCATATAAATTATTATTAAAGAGTGCCTGTGAACCTGCCTGCATGTGTGTGAGAGAGTTTCCGGAAGAATAAACAAATAAAAATCAAAGAGAGTGCCTGTGAACCTGCCTGCATGTGTGTGAGAGAGAGAGAGTGCCTGTGAACCTGCCTGCATGTGTGTGAGAGAGAGAGAGAGTGCCTGTGAACCTGCCTGCATGTGTGTGTGAGAGAGAGAGTGCCTGTGAACCTGCCTGCATGTGTGTGAGAGAGAGAGAGTGCCTGTGAACCTGCCTGCATGTGTGTGTGAGAGAGAGAGAGAGCCTGTGAACCTGCCTGCATGTGTGTGAGAGAGAGAGAGTGCCTGTGAACCTGCCTGCATGTGTGTGTGAGAGAGAGAGCGTTTCAGAAAGCTCGCGGTGCCTGTGAACCTGCCTGCATGTGTGTGAGAGAGAGAGAGTCGCCTGTGAACCTGCCTGCATGTGTGTGTGAGAGAGAGAGAGAGCCTGTGAACCTGCCTGCATGTGTGTGAGAGAGAGAGAGAGCCTGTGAACCTGCCTGCATGTGTGTGAGAGAGAGAGTGCCTGTGAACCTGCCTGCATGTGTGTGAGAGAGAGAGCAGTCTGATATGCCTGTGAACCTGCCTGCATGTGTGTGAGAGAGAGAGAGAGTGCCTGTGAACCTGCCTGCATGTGTGTGTGAGAGAGAGCTAGAGCTAGCCTGTGAACCTGCCTGCATGTGTGTGAGAGAGAGAGAGAGTGCCTGTGAACCTGCCTGCATGTGTGTGAGAGAGAGAGAGAGAGCCTGTGAACCTGCCTGCATGTGTGTGATTAAGAGAGAGAGTGCCTGTGAACCTGCCTGCATGTGTGTGTGTGAGAGAGAGAGTGCCAAAACCTGCCTGCATGTGTGTGATACTGCATGTGTGTGTGAGAGAGAGAGCCTGTGAACCTGCCTGCATGTGTGTGAGAGAGAGAGAGCCTGTGAACCTGCCTGCATGTGTGTGAGAGAGAGAGAGAGCCTGTGAACCTGCCTGCATGTGTGTGTGAGAGAGAGAGAGAGCCTGTGAACCTGCCTGCATGTGTGTGTGTGAGAGAGAGAGAGAGCCTGTGAACCTGCCTGCATGTGTGTGTTTTCAATGTAAACTTACTCAGTTGGTTGTGTATTTGAGTTCAAACTCATGATGTTGCTGTTTACCTCAGCAGCAGCAAGATGTTGAGTTAGTTGTATGGATGGATAAGCCTCCCTTCTCAACGTTGATGACTCGGATGTTGATGTCAGCAACTTAATCCTTCTCTTAATGCACTAATGCTCTTTGTCCTCCCCTCCAGCTACGTTCCTCAACTGCTCCTCTGTGCTATACTGTACAGACCAGATACAAGCTAAGAAGCCCAATTAAAGACTGTTGACTTCCCAAATCTGGGAAAACGATGCCTTTAAAGGGGAAATCCAGGAATTCAAATAAAAAAGCACCAGCCCCATCCACAGAACAAATACTACAGAATACTATAGAATTCTATTGTAAACTGTAGTATACTGTAGAATACAATACTACACACTGTAGTATCCCTCCATCATGTATAGTGCTTACTATAGAATGTTGTAGAATACTACACTAAATAGTATTAATACTACAGTATTATCAGAAAATACAAACACTATAGTAAATACTACAGTAATGTCCACAAAACACTACAGTCTGCAAAAACACAACACTTTTTTAAAACTATAGTAAATACTCCAGTATTTTAATTTGAATATATCCTGCCCATTCCCCTCCCCCATATCGCAATATGTCCCACCCATAAGTAAGAAGCCTACATGCCAAGTATAGAACCATATTGTTCCCTACAAGTTATTGAGAGCTGAAGTGCAGAATCTTTTTCTCTCATTTTTTTTCTTCTCTCATACGGACTCCAGATGTACCTACCTTCAGGTTACGGAAAATGTACTCTTTCAGTACTTCTCCAGAAGGTTTCCTGAAGGAGAAAGCATCCACTTCTATGTTGAAGATAAAACACAAACACTATGGTAAATACTGCAGTACACTACAATCTGCAAAAACACTACATTAATTACTATAGAATAGTTTTATTTTACTAAAGTATTTATACTACAGTTAATTGTAAATACTACAGTATACTACAGTAAGTTCAACAGTAAATACTACAGTAAATACTACAGTAAATACTACAGTAAATACTACAGTATACTACAGTAAATAATACAGTAAAGTCCGCAATAACATGACAGTGAATACTATAGTATTTTTTCACGAGGCATCACATGGTTGGAAAACGACTTTAAGTATCACAGAGGGAGACTTTATTAAGTTTAACGGTCATTGAACTGAGCAAAATGCCACTAATATCTGTGCTGATGTCACTATCCTGTGTGTACAGAGACAGAGTTTCTGACAGACACTCCAAACAAGTGGATTGTCCATCCCTGAGGATTGTTCTGGATTAACTAACCAATGGGCAAAGATGAAATGGCGCCTAATGATCCACAGTCCAATCAGCCATTTGGGACTTGGTTGCCAGAGGAGCCAATAGGGAGCCGACAGGGACAAAGACTCATCTTTGTATCTGTGCCATTGTAGAGTCTGTGACAGCATGGGCAGCACCATTGAAGCAATCTTCATTTTTAAGTAGTCAACTTTCTTCTCCATGGAAGCTCTCAATGGCACTGCCAAATGCTAATACAGACTTTTGACCACTAGAGGCCTCTATCATTCTCTATGGGATGGCCTGATGATGGTAAATTATAATGGTAACAGACAGCTGGTCACAAGACTGGCCTTCATCTATTCCAGATTCCCTGATGAAGGAGAGAGAGAGGGAGAGAGATAGAGAGAAAGATATATATATAGAGAGAGAGGTGGAAAGAGATAGAGAGAGAGTGTGTGTGTGTATCTGAGCTTGTGTGTGTTTGTGTGTGTGTGTGTGTGTGAGGAGTCATCTGGGACAGTAGATCTCCATCAGCTGTAATGATGATGAGAGAATGATGTTAAGATCGCGCCCCATTACCGACTGTGGCCCTCTAGGGTGTGTCTGTCTGTATATGTGTGTGTGTGTGTGTGTATATGTGCGTGTGTGTCTGTGTGTATATGTGCGTGTATATGTGTGTGTATATGTGCGTGTATATGTGCGTGTGTCTGTGTGTATATGTGCGTGTATATGTGTGTGTATATGTGCGTGTATATGTGTGTGTATATGTGCGTGTATATGTGCGTGTGTCTGTGTGTATATGTGCGTGTATATGTGCGTGTGTGTCTGTGTGTATATGTGCGTGTGTGTCTGTGTGTATATGTGCGTGTGTGTGTATATGTGTGTGTATATGTGCGTGTATATGTGTGTGTATATGTGTGTGTGTGTGTATATGTGCGTGTGTGTCTGTGGGTATATGTGCGCGTGTGTCTGTGTGTGTGTGTATATGTGCGTGTATATGTGTGTGTATATGTGCGCGTGTGTCTGTGTGTATATGTGCGTGTGTGTCTGTGTGTATATGTGCGTCTGTGTGTATATGTGCGTGTGTGTCTGTGTGTATATGTGCGTGTGTGTCTGTGTGTGTGTGTATATGTGCGTGTGCGTGCGTGTCTGTGTGTATATGTGTGTGTGTGCGTGTGTGCAATCTCAGGGCTGTTGTCAAGCACTGGACACAGTGGGAAGTCTGAATGTGCTATTTTCCCAATCATCTTAGTTTTCCCCAATGTGGTTATCTGCACATTTTCATAAACTTGCATCTAAAATAACCTGATAGAATTTTCCACCAATCAGTGGTCAAGAAAGGATAGGATAAGTAAGGTTAACAGCGAGGTCACGGCACATACATTATATATAGTATGTCTCTTAGATAAAAGTCCTCTAGAAAGTACCTTCGGGTGGTGTGAAGTCATCTATCTGTGTGTGTGTGTGTGTGTGTGTGTGTGTGTGTGTGTGTGTGTGTGTGTGTGTGTGTGTGTGTGTGTGTGTGTGTGTGTGTGTGTGTGTGTGTGTGTGTGTGTGTGTGTGTGTGTGTATATGTACAGTACCAGTCAAAAGTTTGGACACACCAGAATATATAAATAAATATATCATATATTTTGATTTGATTTGTTAAGCAAAGAGAAATGACAGTCCATCATTGCTTTAAGACATGGAGGTCAGTCAATGTGGAAAATTAAGAACTTTGAAAGTTTCTTCAAGTGCAGTCGCAAAAACCATCAAGCGCTATGATGAAACTGGCTCTCATGAGGACCGTCACAGGAATGGAAGACCCAGAGTTATCTCTGCTGCAGAGGATAAGTTCATTAGAGTTACCAGCCTCAGAAATTGCAGCCCAAAATAATGCTTCACAGAGTTCAAGTAACAGACACATGAATCAGATTCATGGTCGAATTGGTGCGAAGACACCACTACTAAAGGACACCAATAAGAAGAAGAGACTTGCTTGGGCCAAGAAACCCGAGCAATGGACATTAGACCAGTGGAAATCTGTCCTTTGGTCTGATGAGTCCGAATTTGAGATTTTTGGTTCCAAGTGCTGTATCTTTGTGAGATGCAGAGTAGATGAACGATGATCTCTGCATGTGTCGTTCCCACAGTGAAACATGGAGGAGGAGGTGTGATGGTGTGGGGATGCTTTGCTGGTGACACTGTCTGTGATTCATTTAGAATTCAAGGCACACTTAACCAGCATGGCTACCACAGTATTCTGCATTGATACGCCATCCCATCTGGTTTGTGCTTAGTGGGACTATCATTTGTTTTTCAACAGGACAATGACCCAACACACCTTGATGATGTGTAAGGGTTATTTGACCAAGAAGGAGAGTGCATTAGATGACCTGGCTTCCACAATCACTTGAACTCAACCCAATTGAGATGGTTTGGATGAGTTGGACCGCAGAGTGAAGGAAAAGCAGCCAACAAGTGCTCAGCATATGTGGGAACTCCTTCAAGACTGTTGGAAAATCATTCCTGGTGTGGCTGGTTGAGAGAATGCCAATAGTGTGCAAAGCTGTCATCAAGACAAAGGGTGGCTACTTTGAAGAATCTCAAATATAAAATATATTTTGACTTGTTGAACACTTTTTTGGTTACTACATGATTCCATATGTGTTATTTCATAGTTTTGATGTCTTCACTATTATTCTTCACTGTAGAAAATAGTAAAAAAATAGAAAAACCCTTGAATGAGTAGGTGTGGCCAAACTTTTGACTGGTACTGTATGTATGTGTGCATCGAGGGATTGTCTTTTACATACAAGCTGTCCCCTAAGGGCCAAATGTCCTTTTCCACTTCCTCTGTCGCCATGGCGAAATGAGCTTCTTTCCTTGAGGGACCCCTGTAGAGTGTTTGTGTGTGTGTTTGTGTGTGTTTGTGCATGATTGTATGTGTGTGTGTGCACAAGATGTGTTTTCCAGGTCAGAGCGTTGTCAGGTAGGGGCCACCTCTCCTCTCTCCAGCGTTAGTTGGTTCTCTGGTGGCCGGATGAGATTGTTGTTTGTTCCAGGCATCTGTCAGAGCCTACAGATACACAGCCTACAGTAACACAGCCTACAGTAACACAGCCTACAGTAACACAGCCTACAGATACACAGCCTACAGTAACACAGCCTACAGATACACAGCCTACAGATACACAGCCTACAGATACACAGCCTACAGTAACACAGCCTACAGTAACACAGCCTACAGTAACACAGCCTACAGATACACAGCCTACAGATACACAGCCTACAGTAACACAGCCTACAGTAACACAGCCTACAGTAACACAGCCTACAGATACACAGCCTACAGTAACACAGCCTACAGATACACAGCCTACAGTAACACAGCCTACAGATACACAGCCTACAGATACACAGCCTACAGATACACAGCCTACAGTAACACAGCCTACAGATACACAGCCTACAGTAACACAGCCTACAGATACACAGCCTACAGATACACAGCCTACAGTAACACAGCCTACAGATACACAGCCTACAGATACACAGCCTACAGATACACAGCCTACAGATACACAGCCTACAGTAACACAGCCTACAGATACACAGCCTACAGTAACACAGCCTACAGATACACAGCCTACAGTAACACAGCCTACAGTAACACAGCCTACAGTAACACAGCCTACAGATACACAGCCTACAGTAACACAGCCTACAGATACAGCCTACAGATACACAGCCTACAGTACAGCCTACACAGCCTACAGATACACAGCCTACAGACAGCCTACAGATACACAGCCTACAGATACACAGCCTACAGATACAGACACAGCCTACAGTAACACAGCCTACAGATACACAGCCTACAGTACACAGCCTACAGTAACACAGCCTACAGAGACAGCCTACAGTAACACAGCCTACAGTAACACAGCCTACAGATACACAGCCTACAGATACACAGCCTACAGTAACACAGCCTACAGTAACACAGCCTACAGAGTAACACAGCCTACAGTAACACAGCCTACAGATAACACAGCCTACAGATAACACAGCCTACAGATACACAGCCTACAGTAACACAGCCTAGATACACAGCCTACAGATACACAGCCTACAGTAACACAGCCTACAGATACACAGCCTACAGTAACACAGCCTACAGTAACAGCCTACAGATACACAGCCTACAGTAACACAGCCTACAGTAACACAGCCTACAGTAACACAGCCTACAGATACACAGCCTACAGATACACAGCCTACAGTAACACAGCCTACAGATACACAGCCTACAGATACACAGCCTACAGTAACACAGCCTACAGATACAGTAACACAGCCTACAGATACACAGCCTACAGTAACACAGCCTACAGATACACAGCCTACAGTAGACAGCCTACAGTACACAGCCTATACACAGCCTACAGTAACACAGCACAGATACCCTACAGTAACACAGCCTACAGTAACACAGCCTACAGTAACACAGCCTACAGATACACAGCCTACAGTAACACAGCCTACAGTAACACAGCCTACAGTAACACAGCCTACAGATACACAGCCTATAACACAGCCTACAGTAACCTACAGTAACAGCCTACAGATACACAGCCTACAGATACACAGCCTACAGTAACACAGCCTACAGATACACAGCCTACAGTAACACAGCCTACAGTAACACAGCCTACAGATAACACAGCCTACAGATACAGATACACAGCCTACAGTAACACAGCCTACAGTAACACAGCCTACAGATACACAGCCTACAGTAACACAGCCTACAGTAACACAGCCTACAGATACACAGCCTACAGTAACACAGCCTACAGATACACAGCCTACAGCCTAGTAACACAGCCTACAGTAACACAGCCTACAGTAACACAGCCTACAGCCTACAGTAACACAGCCTACAGTAGAGTACACAGCCTACAGTAACACAGCCTACAGTAACACAGCCTACAGTAACACAGCCTACAGATAACAGTATACAGCCTACAGTAAGCCTACAGATACAGCCTACAGTAACACAGCCTACAGATACACAGCCTACAGTAACACAGCCTACAGTAACACAGCCTACAGCCTACAGTAGACATACACAGCCTACAGTAACACAGCCTACAGATACACAGCCTACAGTAACACAGCCTACAGTAACACAGCCTAGTACAGTAACACAGCCTACAGATACACACAGCCTACAGTAACACAGCCTACAGATACACAGCCTACAGTAACACAGCCTACAGATACACAGCCTACAGTAACACAGCCTACAGTAACACAGCCTACAGATACACAGCCTACAGATAACAGCCTACAGTAACACAGCCTACAGTAACAGCCTACAGCCTACAGATACACAGCCTACAGTAACACAGCCTACAGTACACAGCCTACAGATACACAGCCTACAGTAACACAGCCTACAGTAACACAGCCTACAGCCTACAGATAACACAGCCTACAGTAACACAGCCTACAGATACACAGCCTACAGTAATACACAGCCTACAGATACACAGCCTACAGTAACACAGCCTACAGTAACACAGCCTACAGATACACAGCCTACAGTAACACAGCCTACAGATACACCTACAGATACACCTACAGTAACACAGCCTACAGTAACACAGCCTACAGTAACACAGCCTACAGATACACAGCCTACAGTAACACACAGCCTACAGTAACACAGCCTACAGTAACACAGCCTACAGATACAAAGCCTACAGTAACACAGCCTACAGATACACAGCCTACAGTAACACAGCCTAGTACACAGCCTACAGCCTAAGTAACACAGCCTACAGATACACAGCCTACAGTACACAGCCTACAGTAACCTACAGTAACACAGCCTACAGTAACACAGCCTACAGCCAGCCTACAGTAACACAGCCTACAGATACACAGCCTACAGTAACACAGCCTACAGTAACACAGCCTACAGATACACAGCCTACAGTAACACAGCCTACAGATACACAGCCTACAGTAACACAGCCTACAGAACACAGCCTACAGATAACACAGCCTACAGTAACACAGCCTACAGTAACACAGCCTACAGTAACACAGCCTACAGTAACACAGCCTACAGTATACACAGCCTACAGATACAGATACAGCCTACAGTAACACAGCCTACAGCCAGCCTACAGATACACAGCCTACAGTAACACAGCCTACAGTAACACAGCCTACAGATACACAGGCCTACAGTAACACAGCCTACAGTAAGATAACACAGCCTACAGATACACAGCCTACAGATACACAGCCTACAGTAACACAGCCTACAGATACACAGCCTACAGTAACACAGCCTACAGTAACACAGCCTACAGTAACACAGCCTACAGCACAGCCTCAGTAACACAGCCTTCAGTAACACAGCCTACAGTTACAGTCAGCCTACAGTAACACAGCCTACAGTAACACAGCCTACAGTGTAACACAGCCTACTGTAACAGCCTACAGTAACACAGCCTACAGTTACACAGCCTACAGTAACACAGCCTACAGTTACACAGCCTACAGTTACTCAGCCTAGATACACTGTACCACTAACCAACTACAGTAACACTAACTACAGTAACACTAACTACAGCCTACAGTACCACTAACTAACTACAGTACCACTAACTAACACAGCCTACAGTACCACCTAACACAGCCTACAGTAACACTAACAGTAACAGCCTACCACTAACCAGCTACAGTAAGCACTAACTACAGTACAGATACACTACAGTAACTAACAGTAACACAGTACAGATACACACTACAGTAACACAGCCTACAGTACACAACTACAGTAACACGCCTAAGTAACCAGCCTACAGTACCACTAACAGCACAGTAACTACAGTAACACTAACTACAGTACCACTAACTAAGTAACTACAGTACCACAGCCTAACCAGCTACAGTACCACTAACTACAGTACCACTAACCAGCTACAGTAACACTAGCTACAGTAACACTAACTAGCTACAGTAACACTACAGTAACAACTAACTAGCCTACAGTAACGCTAACCACAGCTACAATAACACTAAGATACCAGCCTACTACAGTACCACTAACCAACTACAGTAACACTAACTACAGTAACACAGCCAGTAACTAACTAACTACAGTAACACTAACCAACTCCAGTACCACTAACTACAGTACCACTAACCAACTCCAGTACCACTAACTACAGTAACACTAACCAACTCCAGTACCACTAACTACAGTACCACTAACTAACTACAGTAACACTAACCAACTCCAGTACCACTAACTACAGTAATACTAACTACAGTAACACTACCACTAACTAACTACAGTACCACTAACTAACTACAGTAATACTAACTACAGTACCACTAACTAACTACAGTACCACTAACTACAGTACCACTAACTACACTACAGTACCACTAACTACAGTAACACTAACTACAGTACTACTAACTACAGTACCACTAACTAACTACAGTACCACTGGCTACAGTACCACTAACTACAGCAACACTAACTACAGTACCACTAACTAACTACAGTACCACTAACTACAGTACCACTAACCAACTACAGTAACACTAACTACAGTAACACTAACTAACTAGACCAACTAACACTAACTACATTACCACTAACCAACTACAGTACCACTAACTACAGTAACACTAACTACAGTACCACTAACCAACTACAGTAACACTAACCAACTACAGTAACACTAACTACAGTACCACTAACTAACTACAGTAACACTAACTACAGTACCACTAACCAACTACAGTAACACTAACTACAGTACCACTAACCAACTACAGTAACACTAACTACAGTAACACTAACTACAGTACCACTAACCAACTACAGTAACACTAACTACAGTACCACTAACTAACTACAGTAACACTAACTACAGTACCACTAACCAACTACAGTAACACTAACTACAGTACCACTAACCAACTACAGTAACACTAACTACAGTACCACTAACTAACTACAGTAACACTAACCAACTCCAGTACCACTAACTACAGTAATACTAACTACAGTACCACTAACTAACTACAGTACCACTAACTAACTACAGTACCACTAACTACAGCACCACTAACTACAGTAACACTAACTACAGTACCACTAACTACAGTACCACTAACTACAGCACCACTAACTACAGTAACACTAACTACAGTACCACTAACTACAGTACCACTAACTAACTACAGTACCACTAACTAACTACAGTAACACTAACTACAGTACCACTATCTAACTACAGTACCACTAACTAACTACAGTACCACTAACCAACTACAGTAACACTAACTACAGTACCACTAACCAACTACAGTAACACTAACTACAGTAACACTAACTACAGTACCACTAACTACAGTACCACTAACTAACTACAGTACCACTAACTAACTACAGTAACACTAACTATCTACAGTACCACTAACTAACTACAGTACCACTAACCAACTACAGTACCACTAACTACAGTACCACTAACCAACTACAGTAACACAGCCTACAGATACACAGCCTACAGTAACACAGCCTACAGATACACAGCCTACAGTAACACAGCCTACAGATACACAGCCTACAGTAACACAGCCTACAGTAACACAGCCTACAGTAACACAGCCTACAGATACACAGCCTACAGTAACACAGCCTACAGTAACACAGCCTACAGATACACAGCCTACAGATACACAGCCTACAGTAACACAGCCTACAGTAACACAGCCTACAGTAACACAGCCTACAGATACACAGCCTACAGTAACACAGCCTACAGTAACACAGCCTACAGATACACAGCCTACAGTAACACAGCCTACAGATACACAGCCTACAGTAACACAGCCTACAGTAACACAGCCTACAGATACACAGCCTACAGATACACAGCCTACAGTAACACAGCCTACAGATACACAGCCTACAGTAACACAGCCTACAGTAACACAGCCTACAGATACACAGCCTACAGTAACACAGCCTACAGTAACACAGCCTACAGTAACACAGCCTACAGTAACACAGCCTACAGTAACACAGCCTACAGATACACAGCCTACAGTAACACAGCCTACAGTAACACAGCCTACAGATACACAGCCTACAGTAACACAGCCTACAGATACACAGCCTACAGTAACACAGCCTACAGTAACACAGCCTACAGATACACAGCCTACAGTAACACAGCCTACAGTAACACAGCCTACAGTAACACAGCCTACAGATACACAGCCTACAGATACACAGCCTACAGTAACACCGCCTACAGATACACAGCCTACAGTAACACAGCCTACAGTAACACAGCCTACAGTAACACAGGCTACAGTAACACAGCCTACAGTAACACAGCCTACAGATACACAGCCTACAGATACACAGCCTACAGTAACACCGCCTACAGATACACAGCCTACAGTAACACAGCCTACAGTAACACAGCCTACAGTAACACAGCCTTCAGTAACACAGCCTTCAGTAACACAGCCTACAGTTACTCAGCCTACAGTAAGTAACACAGCCTACTGTAACACAGCCTACTGTAACTTAGCCTACAGTAACACAGCCTACAGTTACACAGCCTACAGTAACACAGCCTACAGTTACACAGCCTACAGTTACTCAGCCTACTGTACCACTAACCAACTACAGTAACACTAACTACAGTAACACTAACTACAGTACCACTAACTAACTACAGTACCACTAACTAACTACAGTACCACTAACTACAGTAACACTAACTACAGTACCACTAACCAACTACAGTAACACTAACTACAGTAACACTAACTAACTACAGTAACACTAACTAACTAGAGTAACGCTAACCAACTACAGTACCACTAACCAACTACAGTAACACTAACTACAGTACCACTAACTAACTACAGTACCACTAACCAACTACAGTACCACTAACTACAGTACCACTAACCAACTACAGTAACACTAACTACAGTAACACTAACTAACTAACTACAGTACCAAGATGGCGTAGCAGTCGGACGTATGTTTTGTCTTGTCCCGTCCTGTCTAGTGTAAATATAGTTTTCTTCGTTTTTTTTCTGTATATATTTCGTACATATTTTAATCTCACTTTCAAACTAGAGCTGAATATACTCTCCTGCAACCCGCATCACCCAATGTGGTACGGATCCGCCTTTTCTATACTTTACTTTAGAACCGAAGCCACCATCAGAAGCTAGCCAACTAACTAGCTACTAGCTCGTACTCAGTTAGCCATTGCTAGCGGTCTTCTAAGCTAACTAGAACACCAGCGCGACATCAACCCAGAGCATATCAGACTGCTCTTTCTCTACCACATCTCCGGATTCCTACCGCAAGCTCTGAACCTTTACACCGGATCATCGCAACTAGCTAGCTGCAATTCCGAGTGACTACTCCTGGCCAACGTCTCTGGCCCAAAACAAGCTACAGTTAGCCTTGAGCTAAGCCCACCTCCCGACTAGCCGAAGAGGCCCAACGATACCTCTTTTGCCAATTGGCCTGGACCCTTTACTGCCGACACGGAGCGCCGCCGATCCATCACGACTGGTCCGCCGACATAATCGTCCGAGGTGGTTTCAACAGGCTTTTTCGTTGCGACATCGCCAAAGATCCATCTGCTGGCCAAGGACCGCGAGCTTTCTGAAACGCTGTGTCTCCAGCTCACCCAGCGCACTAGAGCTCCTGTAGCATAATCCTGGGCTACAATTACCCGGGCCCACGACCGGTCTGTCGATGTCACCGCAAGAAGAGGAATAAACAGACTCACCCCATCGCGACGTCCCCCAAAGGTTAGCTCTCTAGCCCTCGCTATCTCCCTACTTGCTATTCGGCCTGCTAACGGCTAGCTTGTCTAGCCCGGGCCTACGAACTGTTAGCTTGTTAGCACAGGCCTGCTAACCATCTGACTCACCTCATCCCAAACACTTCTGAACCCATTTACTTTCTATCTCTCTTTGATTTTTATTTGTTTATACCTTCCGGAAACCTGCCTCACCCACTGTGATACGGATTCGCTATCACTTTTAATTTTTATTTATTTTTATGACACACTCAAGAACCTCCAGACGCTAACCAGCTACAAGCTATTTAGTCATTGTTAGTTAAAAAAAAAAAAAAAATAAAAAAAAAAACCTGGATAACACTCGCCAGCCCAGCTTCCCTGCCCATCCACCGCTGCCCCCTGGACACTGATCTCTTGGCTACATAGCTGACGCACGCTGGACTGTCCATTAATCACGGTACCCTATTCTGCTTGTTTGTTTATCTGTCGGCCCAGTTGCCTAGTCAACGCCATTTTACCTGCTGTTTGTTGTGCTAGCTGATTAGCCTCGCCTACTGTTTTTAGCTAGCTTTCCCAATTCAACACCTGTGATTACTGTATGCCTCGCTGTATGTCTCTCCCAAATGTCAATATGCCTTGTATACTGTTGTTCAGGTTAGTTATCATTGTTTTAGTTCACAATGGAGCCCCTAGATCCACTCTGCATACCCCTGTCACCTCCTTTGTCCCACCCCCACACATGCGGTGACCTCACCCATTACAACCAGCATGTCCAGAGATACAACCTCTCTCATCATCACCCAGTGCCTGGGCTTACCTCCGCTGTACCCGCACCCCACCATACCCCTGTCTGCGCATTATGCCCTGAATATATTCTACCATGCCCAGAAACCTGCTCCTCTTATCCTCTGCCCCCAACGCTCTAGGCGACCAGTTTTGATAGCCTTTAGCCGCACCCTCATACTACTCCTTCTCTGTTCCGCGGGTGATGTGGAGGTAAACCCAGGCCCTGCATGCCCCCAGGTACCCTCATTTGTTGACTTCTGTGATCGAAAAAGTCTTGGTTTTATGCATGTCAACATCAGAAGCCTCCTCCCTAAGTTTGTTTTACTCACTGCTTTAGCACACTCTGCTAACCCTGATGTCCTTGCCGTGTCTGAATCCTGGCTCAGGAAGGCCACCAAAAATTCAGAGATTTCCATACCCAACTATAACATCTTCCGTCAAGATAGAACTGCCAAAGGGGGCGGAGTCGCAGTCTACTGCAGAGATAGCCTGCAAAGTAATGTCATACTTTCCAGGTCCATACCCAAACAGTTTGAACTACTAATTTTGAAAATTACTCTCTCCAGAAACAAGTCTATCACTGTTGCCGCCTGCTACCGACCCCGTCAGCTCCCAGCTGCGCCCTGGACACCATTTGTGAATTGATCGCCCCCATCTAGCTTCAGAGTTTGTTCTGTTAGGTGACCTAAACTGGGACATGCTTAACACCCCGGCAGTCCTACAATCTAAGCTAGATGCCCTCAATCTCACTCAAATCATCAAGGAACCCACCAGGTACAACCCTAACTCTGTAAACAAGGGCACCCTCATAGACGTCATCCTGACCAACTGGCCCTCCAAATATACCTCCGCTGTCTTCAACCAGGATCTCAGCGATCACTGCCTCATCGCCTGTATCCGCCACGGAGCCGCAGTCAAACGACCACCCCTCATCACTGTCAAACGCTCCCTAAAACACTTCTGTGAGCAGGCCTTTCTAATCGACCTGGCCCGTGTATCCTGGAAGGACATTGACCTCATCCCGTCAGTTGAGGATGCCTGGTCATTCTTTAAAAGTAACTTCCTCACCATTTTAGATAAGCATGCTCCGTTCAAAAAATGCAGAACCAAGAACAGATACAGCCCTTGGTTCACTCCAGACCTGACTGCCCTCGACCAGCACAAAAACATCCTGTGGCGGACTGCAATAGCATCGAATAGCCCCGTGATATGCAACTGTTCAGGGAAGTCAGGAACCAATACACGCAGTCAGTCAGGAAAGCTAAGGCCAGCTTCTTCAGGCAGAAGTTTGCATCCTGTAGCTCCAACTCCAAAAAGTTCTGGGACACTGTGAAGTCTATGGAGAACAAGAGCACCTCCTCCCAGCTGCCCACTGCACTGAGGCTAGGAAACACGGTCTCCACCGATAAATCCATGATTATCGAAAACTTCAATAAGCACTTCTCAACGGCTGGCCATGCCTTCCGCCTGGCTACTCCAACCTCGGCCAACAGCTCCGCCCCCCCGTAGTTCCTCACCCAAGCCTCTCCAGGTTCTCCTTTACCCAGATCCAGATAGCAGATGTTCTGAAAGAGCTGCAAAACCTGGACCCGTACAAATCAGCTGGGCTTGACAATCTGGACCCGCTATTTCTGAAACTATCTGCCGCCATTGTCGCAACCCCTATTACCAGCCTGTTCAACCTCTCTTTCATATCGTCTGAGATCCCCAAGGATTGGAAAGCTGCCGCAGTCATCCCCCTCTTCAAAGGGGAGACACCCTGGACCCAAACTGCTATAGACCTATATCCATCCTGCCCTGCCTATCTAAGGTCTTCGAAAGCCAAGTCAACAAACAGGTCACTGACCATCTCGAATCCCACCGTACCTTCTCCGCTGTGCAATCTGGTTTCCGAGCCGGTCACGGGTGCACCTCAGCCACACTCAAGGTACTAAATGATATCATAACCGCCATCGATAAAAGACAGTACTGTGCAGCCGTCTTCATCGACCTCGCCAAGGCTTTCGACTCTGTCAATCACCAAATTCTTATCGGCAGACTCAACAGCCTCGGTTTTTCGGATGACTGCCTTGCCTGGTTCACCAATTACTTTGCAGACAGAGTTCAGTGTGTCAAATCAGAGGGCATGCTGTCCGGTCCTCTGGCAGTCTCTATGGGGGTGCCACAGGGTTCAATTCTCGGGCCGACTCTTTTCTCTGTATATATCAATGATGTTGCTCTTGCTGCGGGCGATTCCCTGATCCACCTCTACGCAGACGACACCATTCTATATACTTTCGGCCCGTCATTGGACACTGTGCTATCCAACCTCCAAACGAGCTTCAATGCCATACAGCACTCCTTCCGTGGCCTCCAACTGCTCTTAAACGCTAGTAAAACCAAATGCATGCTTTTCAACCGATCGCTGCCTGCACCCGCATGCCCGACTAGCATCACCACCCTGGATGGTTCCAACCTTGAATATGTGGACATCTATAAGTACCTAGGTGTCTGGCTAGACTGCAAACTCTCCTTCCAGACTCACATCAAACATCTCCAATCAAAAATCAAATCCAGAGTCGGCTTTCTATTCCGCAACAAAGCCTCCTTCACTCACGCTGCCAAGCTTACCCTAGTAAAACTGACTATCCTACCGATCCTCGACTTCGGCGATGTCATCTACAAAATGGCTTCCAACACTCTACTCAGCAAACTGGATGCAGTCTACCACAGTGCCATCCGTTTTGTCACTAAAGCACCTTATACCACCCACCACTGCGACTTGTATGCTCTAGTCGGCTGGCCCTCACTACATATTCGTCGCCAGACCCACTGGCTCCAGGTCATCTACAAGTCCATGCTAGGTAAAGCTCCGCCTTATCTCAGTTCACTGGTCACGATGGCAACACCCATCCGTAGCACGCGCTCCAGCAGGTGTATCTCACTGATCATCCCTAAAGCCAACACCTCATTTGGCCGCCTTTCGTTCCAGTACTCTGCTGCCTGTGACTGGAACGAATTGCAAAAATCGCTGAAGTTGGAGACTTTTATCTCCCTCTCCAACTTCAAACATCAGCTATCCGAGCAGCTAACCGATCGCTGCAGCTGTACATAGTCTATAGGTAAATAGCTCACCCTTTTTCACCTACCTCATTCCCATACTGTTTTTATACAGTTTTTATTTATTTACTTTTCTGCTCTTTTGCACACCAATATCTCTACCTGTACATGCCCATCTGATCATTTATCACTCCAGTGTTAATCTGCAAAATTGTATTATTCGCCTACCTCCTCATGCCTTTTGCACACATTGTATATAGACTGCCCATTTTTTCTACTGTGTTATTGACTTGCTAATTGTTTACTCCATGTGTAACTCTGTGTTGTCTGTTCACACTGCTATGCTTTATCTTGGCCAGGTCGCAGTTGCAAATGAGAACTTGTTCTCAACTAGCCTACCTGGTTAAATAAAGGTGAAATAAATAAAAATAAATAAAAACCAACTACAGTACCACTAACCAACTACAGTAACACTAACTACAGTACCACTAACTAACTACAGTACCACTAACCAACTACAGTACCACTAACTACAGTACCACTAACCAACTACAGTAACACTAACTACAGTAACACTAACTAACTACAGTAACACTAACTAACTAGAGTAACGCTAACCAACTACAATAACACTAACCGACTACAGTACCACTAACCAACTACAGTAACACTAACTACAGTACCACTAACTAACTACAGTAACACTAACCAACTCCAGTACCACTAACTACAGTACCACTAACCAACTCCAGTACCACTAACTACAGTAACACTAACCAACTCCAGTACCACTAACTACAGTACCACTAACTAACTACAGTAACACTAACCAACTCCAGTACCACTAACTACAGTAATACTAACTACAGTACCACTAACTAACTACAGTACCACTAACTAACTACAGTAATACTAACTACAGTACCACTAACTAACTACAGTACCACTAACTACAGTACCACTAACTACAGTACCACTAACTACAGTAACACTAACTACAGTACTACTAACTACAGTACCACTAACTAACTACAGTACCACTGGCTACAGTACCACTAACTACAGCAACACTAACTACAGTACCACTAACTAACTACAGTACCACTAACTACAGTACCACTAACCAACTACAGTAACACTAACTACAGTAACACTAACTAACTAGAGTAACACTAACTACATTACCACTAACCAACTACAGTACCACTAACTACAGTAACACTAACTACAGTACCACTAACCAACTACAGTAACACTAACCAACTACAGTAACACTAACTACAGTACCACTAACTAACTACAGTAACACTAACTACAGTACCACTAACCAACTACAGTAACACTAACTACAGTACCACTAACCAACTACAGTAACACTAACTACAGTAACACTAACTACAGTACCACTAACCAACTACAGTAACACTAACTACAGTACCACTAACTAACTACAGTAACACTAACTACAGTACCACTAACCAACTACAGTAACACTAACTACAGTACCACTAACCAACTACAGTAACACTAACTACAGTACCACTAACTAACTACAGTAACACTAACCAACTCCAGTACCACTAACTACAGTAATACTAACTACAGTACCACTAACTAACTACAGTACCACTAACTAACTACAGTACCACTAACTACAGCACCACTAACTACAGTAACACTAACTACAGTACCACTAACTACAGTACCACTAACTACAGCACCACTAACTACAGTAACACTAACTACAGTACCACTAACTACAGTACCACTAACTAACTACAGTACCACTAACTAACTACAGTAACACTAACTACAGTACCACTATCTAACTACAGTACCACTAACTAACTACAGTACCACTAACCAACTACAGTAACACTAACTACAGTACCACTAACCAACTACAGTAACACTAACTACAGTAACACTAACTACAGTACCACTAACTACAGTACCACTAACTAACTACAGTACCACTAACTAACTACAGTAACACTAACTATCTACAGTACCACTAACTAACTACAGTACCACTAACCAACTACAGTACCACTAACTACAGTACCACTAACCAACTACAGTAACACTAACTATCTACAGTATAACTAACTAACTAACTAACTAACTAACTAAGTAACTAACTAACTAACTAACTAACTAACTAAAGTACCACTAACTAACTACAGTACCATTAACTAACTATAGTACCACTGACTAACTTCGCTAAGCTTGCTGTCTGGGTGTCAATAAAATGACTTGATCTGTCTCTGACATATGGCTCCGTTTTCTCTCATAATTAGCACCCAAACAGGCACAGTTATAGTTGTAGCTTTTGTCTTGGAGCCTCAAACATCTAATAACTGTTGCTCAGTTTTTAATTTGTTTCTGCATTAATCACTGAAGTGTTCTGGAATTATTCAGTTGGTTTCATTTGGTTTAGAAAATCTAAATATGATTCATCGCTACAATAGTGAAGAAGTTGCAAAACAGCTGTGTAATATGAACTGTGTGTGTGTGTGCGTGTGTATCTTTGTGTGTATCTCTGTGTGTATCTCTGTGTGCATCTCTGTGCAGTGTCTCTGTGCAGTCTGTGTGTATCTCTGTGTGTATCTCTGTGTGTATCTCTGTGCAGTGTCTCTGTGCAGTCTGTGTGTATCTCTGTGTGTATCTGTGCAGTCTCTGTGTGTATCTCTGTGTGTATCTGTGCAGTCTCTGTGTGTATCTCTGTGTGTATCTCTGTGCAGTCTCTGTGTGTATCTCTGTGTGTATCTCTGTGCAGTCTGTGTGTATCTCTGTGTGTATCTCTGTGCAGTGTCTCTGTGCAGTCTGTGTGTATCTCTGTGTGTATCTGTGCAGTCTCTGTGTGTATCTCTGTGTGTATCTGTGCAGTCTCTGTGTGTATCTCTGTGTGTGTTTGCAGAGTTACCTCTGTTGGTGGCCTTGGTTTAAGCCTCCCAGTGCTCCTCTAAAATACCTCTCCACCAACAGCCAGTGAATAATTTAGCCATGTTTAAAAAGAATGAGCCATGATCCACCATGTACATGACCTGGCTTTCACTGGTCCCCCTGCCACGGGAACTGACTCCAAATGTGTGTCTCTCTCTCTCTCTCTCTCTCTCTCGCTCTCCTCTCACTTTCTATCCTCTCTCTCTCTCTCTCTCTCTCTCTCTCTCTCTCTCTCCTTCCTCTTATCCTCCCTGGTTGGCTGTTCTCTTCACCTCTCTTCCTTCAGGTCATCAAGTCAAAGATTATTGGTCACATACACAGTGTAGCAGTTAATTTCGTTGCCACATTTTCTGCAGTTTAACTTTTTTTACTCTGTACAGGCTTCCTTTTCACGTTGTCAATTAGTTTAGTATTGTAGTGTAACTACAATGTTGTTGATCCCTCCTCAGTTTTCTCCTCACAGCCATTAAACTCTGTAACTGTTTTAAAGCCACCATTGGCCTCATGGTGAAATCCCTGAGCGGTTTCCTTCCTCTCCGGCAACTGAGTTAGGATGGACGCCTGTATCTGTGTCGTGACTGGGTGTATTGATACACCATCCACAGTGTTATTTATAACTTCACCATGCTCAAAGGGATAGTCAATGTCTGCTTTTTTATTTGAACCCATCTACCAATAGGTGCCCTTCTTTGTGAGGTATTGGAAAACCTCCCTGGTCTTTGTGGTTGAATCTGTGTTTGAAATTCACTGCTCCATTGAGGGACCTTACAGATAATTGTATGTGTGGGGTGCAGAGATGAGGTAGTCATTCAAAAATCATATTTAACAATATTATTGCACACTGAGTGAGTCCATGCATCTTATTATGTAACTTGTTAAATACATTTTTACTCCTGAATGCATTTAGTCTTATCAAAGGGGTCATAACAAAGGGGTTGAATACTTACTGACTCAATACATTTCAGCTTTTCATTTATAATGTGTTTGTAAAAATTGTCTAAAAACACAATTCCACTTTGACATTGTGGGGTATTAAATTCAGGCTGCATTTTAAATTCAGGCTCTGACACAACACAATCAGTGGAGGCTGCTGAGGGCAGGACAGCTCATAATAAAGAACTGAGCCAATGCAATGGCATCGAACGCATGGAAACCATGGAAACCATGTGTTTGATGTATTTGATACCAATCCACTTATTCCACTCCAGTCATTACCACTAGGCCGTACTCTCCAATTAAGGTGCCACAAACCTCCTGTGAACAAAATGTGTCAAAAGTCAAGGGGTGTGAAAACCTACTGAAGGCACTGTGTGTTACTGGTTCCTAACGATGCAGTAAAATGTCAAACATGTACACAAATAATGAATAAAAAAATTCTGTCCATACTGTAATAGCAATGATATATATCTATGGCCATATATATGGCCACGCAGTAATGACTGAGAACAGGAGGGGGCTGAGCATGCACCCCTGTGGGGCCCCACGCTGATCAGCATGACAGAGGTGTTGTTGCCTCCCATTACCACCTGGGGTTGGCCCATCAGGAAGTCTAGGACCCAGATGCACAGTGAGGGAGAGCTGAGTGATGGCTGAGTGATGAGCTTGGAGGGCCCTATGGTGTTGGAGACTGCGCTGTAGTCGATGAATAGCATTCTTACATAGTAATTTCTCTTTTGCAGGTGGGATAGGGCAGTGTGCAGTGCAATGGCGATTGCGTCGTCCATGGATCTGTTGTGGCAATAAACAAATTGTAGTGGGTCCAGGGTGTTGGTTAAGGTAGAGGTGATATGGTCCATAACTAGTGTCTCAAAGCACTTTATGATGACAGCAGTGAGTTTAACGGGGCGATAGTCAATTAGTTCAGTTATCTTTGCTTTTTTGCGTACAGGAACAATGGTGGACATCTTGAAGCATTTGGGGACAACAGGCTGGTATAGGGAGAGATTGAATGTGGCCGTAAACACTCCAGCCAGCTGTTCTTCACATGCTCAGAGGATGTGGCTGAGCTGGCAGGCATGCGAGGTTTAACATGCTTGAATATCTTACTCTCTTCAGCCACAGGGATCAGGAGCACACAGTCCTCGTGAGCAGAGGGGGCCCATGTTGGCGGCTCAGTGTTGTTTTCCTCAATGCAGGTGAAGAAGATGCTTAGCTTGTCCAGGATTGAGGGTGACTGCGACGTGGCTGGCTTTCCCTTTACAATCCGTGATTGTCTAGAATCTCTGCCACATACATTTCGTGTCTGAGCTGTTGAATTGTGACTACAGTTTGTCCCTGTACTGTTGTTTTTCCTCTTCTATTGCCTTATGGAGGTCGTAGCTGGTCTGTTTGTACACGTCCATGTTCCCAGTCACCTTGCCATGGTTAAATGCGATGGTTTGCGGTTTCAGTTTTGCGTAAATGCTGCCACAGTCTCTGGTTTGGATAAGTTCTAATCATCACAGTAGGAACAACATCCTCTATCCACTTCCTGATGAACCCAGTCACAACAACATCCTCTATCTACTTCCTGATGAACCCAGTCACAACAACATCCTTTATCCACTTCCTGATGAACCCAGTCACAACAACACCCTCTATCCACTTCCTGATGAACCCAGTCACAACAACATCCTCTATCCACTTCCTGATGAACCCAGTCACAACAACATCCTCTATCCACTTCCTGATGAACCCAGTCACATCAACATCCTCTATCCAATTCTAAGACACTGTGTACAACTTCTACTCACTTACTGAAGAAAGGAAAGAGAGAATCTTAAAAGAGATAAAAGGCTGGGTTTCTGAGTCTACTCGGTGTAAGTTCACCTCATGCTCACCCCATACAGTCTCTTCACAACCTCTCTCTCTCTCTCGCTCTCTGCTCTCCTGTGAAGCTCAGCCCTGCGTGTCTGCAGCTGTTCTGTAGGAAAAGTGTCACAGTGCTGAAGTGTTCCCCTAGTGATGGAAGAGACAGATATGCTGTGGCAAGAGGTGTCACAGTGCTGAAGTGCTCCCCTAGCGATGGGGGAAACAGGAAGACAGGTGTCCAATAGGAAAAGGTGACACAGGGTTCCTGGTGATGCGTTCATCCATAGTGACAGTGGAAGGCAGAAACAAGAAGATACTCTTCCACTTCTGACCCCTATTAACCCTGGCCCCTCCCCATATATTACAGTTATACTATACTTAATATGTTATTTCATCACATGGTGTACCCTGGGTGTTACAGTTTTCTTGCGGTGAAGGAGAGGAGGACCAAAACGCAGCGTGGTTATCTTGATACATGTTTAATAACAAAATAAACACGAACAATACAAAACAAGAAACGTAACGCAAAAACCTAAACAGCCTATCTGGTGCAAACAAACACAGAGACAGGAACAATCACCCACCAAACACTCAAAGAATATGGCTGCCTAAATATGGTTCCCAATCAGAGACAACGATAAACACCTGCCTCTGATTGAGAACCACACACCTAAACCCATAGGGGAGGGTCCGGGTGGGCGTCTGTCCACGGTGGCGGCTCCGGCGCGGGACGTGGACCCCACTCCAACAAAGTCTTAGTCCATTTGCATCGCGTCCCTAGATAGGCGACCCTCGCCGCCGACCTTGGCCTAGTAACCCTCACCAAGGACCCCACTGGACTGAGGGGCAGCTCGGGACTGAGGGGCAGCTCGGGACTGAGGGGCAGCTCGGGACTGAGGGGTAGCTCGGGACTGAGTAGTATCAAATCAAATCAAATTTTATTTGTCACATACACATGGTTAGCAGATGTTAATGCGAGTGTAGCGAAATGCTTGTGCTTCTAGTTCCGACAATGCAGTGATAACCAACAAGTAATCTAACTAACAATTCCAAAACTACTGTCTTATACACAGTGTAAGGGGATAAAGAATATGTACATAAGGATATATGAATGAGTGATGGTACAGGGCAGCATACAGTAGATGGTATCGAGTACAGTATATACATATGAGATGAGTATGTAGACAAAGTAAACAAAGTGGCATAGTTAAAGTGGCTAGTGATACATGTATTACATAAGGATGCAGTCGATGATATAGAGTACAGTATATACGTATGCATATGAGATGAATAATGTAGGGTAAGTAACATTATATAAGGTAGCATTGTTTAAAGTGACTAGTGATATATTTACATCATTTCCCATCCATTCCCATTATTAAAGTGGCTGGAGTTGGGTCAGTGTCAATGACAGTGTGTTGGCAGCAGCCACTCAATGTTAGTGGTGGCTGTTTAACAGTCTGATGGCCTTGAGATAGAAGCTGTTTTTCAGTCTCTCGGTCCCAGCTTTGATGCACCTGTACTGACCTCGCCTTCTGGATGATAGCGGGGTGAACAGGCAGTGGTTCGGGTGGTTGATGTCCTTGATGATCTTTATGGCCTTCCTGTAACATCGGGTGGTGTAGGTGTCCTGGAGGGCAGGTAGTTTGCCCCCGGTGATGCGTTGTGCAGACCTCTCTACCCTCTGGAGAGCCTTACGGTTGAGGGCGGAGCAGTTGCCGTACCAGGCTGTGATACAGCCCGCCAGGATGCTCTCGATTGTGCATCTGTAGAAGTTTGTGAGTGCTTTTGGTGACGAGCCGAATTTCTTCAGCCTCCTGAGGTTGAAGAGGCGCTGCTGCTCCTTCTTCACGACGCTGTCAGCGTGAGTGGACCAATTCAGTTTGTCTGTGATGTGTATGCCGAGGAACTTAAAACTTGCTACCCTCTCCACTACTGTTCCATCGATGTGGTAAGGGGGTGTTCCCTCTGCTGTTTCCTGAAGTCCACAATCATCTCCTTAGTTTTGTTGACGTTGAGTGTGAGGTTATTTTCCTGACACCACACTCCGAGGGCCCTCACCTCCTCCCTGTAGGCCGTCTCGTCGTTGTTGGTAATCAAGCCTACCACTGTTGTGTCGTCCGCAAACTTGATGATTGAGTTGGAGGCGTGCGTGGCCACGCAGTCGTGGGTGAACAGGGAGTACAGGAGAGGGCTCAGAACGCACCCTTGTGTGGCCCCGTGTTGAGGATCAGCGGGGAGGAGATGTTGTTGCCTACCCTCACCACCTGGGGGCGGCCCGTCAGGAAGTCCAGTACCCAGTTGCACAGGGCGGGGTATAGACCCAGGGTCTCGAGCTTGATGACGAGCTTGGAGGGTACTATGGTGTTGAATGCCGAGCTGTAGTCGATGAACAGCATTCTCACATAGGTATTCCTCTTGTCCAGGTGGGTTAGGGCAGTGTGCAGTGTGGTTGAGATTGCATCGTCTGTGGACCTATTTGGGCGGTAAGCAAATTGGAGTGGGTCTAGGGTGTCAGGTAGGGTGGAGGTGATATGGTCCTTGACTAGTCTCTCAAAGCACTTCGTGATGACGGAAGTGAGTGCTACGGGGCGGTAGTCGTTTAGCTCAGTTACCTTAGCTTTCTTGGGAACAGGAACAATGGTGGCCCTCTTGAAGCATGTGGGAACAGCAGACTGGTATAGGGATTGATTGAATATGTCCGTAAACACACTGGCCAGCTGGTTTGCGCATGCTCTGAGGGCGCGGCTGGGGATGCCGTCTGGGCCTGCAGCCTTGCGAGGGTTAACACGTTTAAATGTCTTACTCACCTCGGCTGCAGTGAAGGAGAGACCGCATGTTTTCGTTGCAGGCCGTGTCAGTGGCACTGTATTGTCCTCAAAGCGGGCAATACAGTGCTTGGGACTGAGGGGAAGCTCGGGACTGATGGGAAGCACAGTACTGAGAGGAAGCTCAGGCAGGTTAATGGAACTGGCAGATCCAGGCTGACTGGCGGCTCTGGCAGATCCTGGCTGACTGGCTGTTCTGGCAGATCCTGGCTGACTGGCGGATCCTGGCTGAATGGCGGATCCTGGCTGAATAGCGGATCTGGAAGATCCTGGCTGACTGGTGGATCCTGGCAGACTGGCAGCTCTGGCTGCTCCATGCTGACTGGGAGCTCTGGCTGCTCCATGCTGACTGGCACCACTGGTTGCTCCATGCTGACTGGCGGCTCTGGCTGTTCCATGCTGACTGGCGGCTCTGGCTGCTCCATGCTGACTGGCAGCTCTGGCTGCTCCATGCTGACTGGCACCTCTGGTTGCTCCATGCTGACTGGCACCTCTGGTTGCTCCATGCTGACTGGCAGCTCTGGCTGTTCCATGCTGACTGGCGGCTCTGGCTGCTCCATGCTGACTGGCGGCTCTGGCTGCTCCATGCTGACTGGCGGCTCTGGCTGCTCCATGCTGACTGGCGGCTCTGGCTGCTCCATGCTGACTGGCGGCTCTGGCTGCTCCATGCTGACTGGCGGCTCTGGCTGCTCCATGCTGACTGGCGGCTCTGGCTGCTCCATGCTGACTGGCGGCTCTGGCTGCTCCATGCTGACTGGCGGCTCTGGCTGCTCCATGCAGACTGGCAGCTCTGGCGGCTCCTTGCAGACTGGCAGCTCTGGCGGCATCCTGCAGACTGGCAGCTCTGGCAGCTCCTTGCAGAATGGCAGCTCCTTGCAGACTGGCAGCTCCATGCAGACTGGCAGCTCCATGCAGACTGGCAGCTCCTTGCAGACTGGCAGCTCTGGCTGCTCCTTGCAGACCCTGGCCCCTCCCCATAAACTATTGTTATACTATACTTAATATGTTATTTCACCACGTGGTGAACCCTGGGCCCCTCCCCATAAACTATTGTTATACTATACTTAATATGTTATTTCACCACGTGGTGAACCCTGGGCCCCTCCACATAAACTATTGTTATACTATACTTAATATGTTATTTCACCACGTGGTGAACCCTGGGCCCCTCCACATAAACTATTGTTATACTATACTTAATATGTTATTTCACCACGTGGTGAACCCTGGCCCCCTCCCCATAAACTATTGTTATACTATACTTAATATGTTATTTCACCACGTGGTGAACCCTGGGCCCTTCCCCATATATTACAGTTATACTGTACTTATAAGACAGCGCGACCCTGTCCTTCCACTCTGTCCAACCTTACCCCTCTCCCATAAGATACAGCTGTTGTACTGTACAAAACAAGCAATCCTGTCTTCCCTAAATCTCCATTCTTACCTCCCCTCTAGTGACAGTTGTATTGTACTCAATCATGAGACTTTTAACACATATGAGACCTTTCCCCACTCTGTGTGACCTCCCACCTTCCCTATAAATAAGAGGAGTACTGTACTTACAGTATGTAAGACAAGAGACTCTTTCTAATCTTTCCCCATAAAGAAGAGTTTTACTACACGTACTATATGAGACAAACATCTTTTCCTCCCAACCTGTGCGACCTAACCTCCCTTCCACTGTAAAGTGCTGCATGATAAGTGTGTGTTGTAGTAGTCTATAACAACCCACTCAGAGGGTCCCTCTGCCTCTTGGTTTTGTATGGCATAGTGGTTAGGTACACAAATAATACCCAGTATAGTACGATGGGTGCCAGTTGTAATCACACACTCAACCACACGGTCACTGTGTGAGTGCGCAACCTGGTCTCAGGGCAATTCATAGGTAAGGCTGAATGCATCATATACTACTGTATACTGAAACTAGAGCCAGGACCGGCCGTGAACCCTGAGACCTGGTGGTGTTAATGTACCAGCACATGTTAGAGAGGTGTTAACGTACCAATGTGGTTGAAAGCCTCCAGGCCTGGACCCCATCATCAATATTCACTCAGGACCTGGAGAGGAACAGATAAAATATTAATCACCAACCTCTCCTCTACTCTCCTACCTTCCATTCTGCTTTTCTCTCCTCCTCCTCGTCCTCCTCCTCCTCCTCTTCTTCCTCCTCTTCTTCCTCTTCCCCTTCCTGTTCTTCCTCCTCCTCTTCCCCTTCCTCTTCTTCCTTCTCCTCCTTCTCTTCTTCCTCTTCCCCTTCCTGTTCTTCCTCCTCGTCCTCTTCTTCCTCCCCCTCCTCTTTCTCTTCCCCTTCCTGTTCTTCCTCCTCCTCCTCTTCCTCTTCCTCCACTTCTTCTTCTTTCGTCGCTGTGTGCATACCAAATGGCACCTTATTCAGTACACAGTGCATTCAGAAAGTATTTTAGACCCCTTGACTTTTTACACATTTTTAGAATAAAGAGGTAACACAAATGTTACAGCCTTATTCTAAAAATAAAACAGTTTTGTGATCAATCTACACACACTACTCCATAATGACAAACCGAAGACCGGTTTTTAGACATTTTAACAAATGAATAAACAATTAAAAACAGCAATACTTTATATACATACGTATTCAGACCCTTTGCTATGAGACTTTAAATTGAGGTCAGGTGCATCCTGTTTCCATTGATCATCCTTGAGATGTTCCTACAACTTGATTGGAGTCCACCTGTGGTGAATTCAATTGATTGGACATGACTGATTCAAGCTAGCTAAATAGGCTAAGGCTAATAACAAACTTTTTACAGCTTGCTAGCTAATAGTATCTGTATCACATCCGGCCGTGAATGGGAGTCCCATAGGGCGGTGCACAATTGGCCCAGCGTCGTCGGGGTTTGGCTGGAGTAGGTTGTCATTGTAAATACAAACTTGTTCTTAACTGAGTTGCCTAGTTAAATGAAGGTTAATTAAAAAAATATATAATTAAAATAGTGCAGCAGCCCCAACGGTAAACTTGACCCTGCGCGTATAAATATTACAGGTGGAGGTGTATCATGTTATTACGTAGCCTACCACAGAGATGACAGATGAGACGTTTCCCCCCCCTCTTTTTATGGAGTCCCAACGGAGTCATACCTAACCACCCAGTTGCTTTCCATAGCCCCCCTACACACACGGTTCCACACCCTGTCCATTGTGCTGATACAGCGCAGCGGGGAAACATATATTTTTTTGCCAACCTGTCACTCAATCATTGAAACTTTTTTTGACAGTTTTATATTGGGAGATAAAACTAAAACTGAGGCTACAATTTTAACCGGGCCTGACTCCTATCAACATTCTTGTTTGAGAAATTTCTCTATTTTTGTTTCTTTTTGACCATTTAAATTTAAAACGATCACAGTAAGGTACTCAATTGTTACCCAGGAATGATTTGATATTAAACATTTTAAAAAAGCAGCTGCATTGGGCCTTTAAGGAAAAAAAATGTCACTGCAGGTTCTCAATGCTCAACTAAAATAATGAGGATGGAATGATTATTAATAATATATGTGTGTCAGGCCAGATTTCCTCCTCTTCCTCTGAAGAGGTGAAACAAGGATCGGACCAATAAGCAGCGTGGTTGGTGTCCATGGGTTTTACATTTACATTACATTTAAGTCATTTAGCAGACGCTCTTATCCAGAGCGACTTACAAATTTTAATAAGAAAAACTAAACATGAACACAAATACAAAATAATAAAGTGAACTGTCAACAAAACAGTCCCGAGTGGCACAAACACTGACACAGGAAACAATCACCCACAAAATACCCACAGAATATGGCTGCCTAAATATGGTTCCCAATCAGAGACAACGATAAACACCTGCCTCTGATTGAGAACCAATCCAGGCAACCATAGACTTACATAAACACCTAGAACACAACCCCATAAATCTACAAAAACCCCTAGACAGTACAAACACCCTAGATGTGACAAAAACCATACATCACCCATGTCACACCCTGACCTAACCAAAATAATAAAGAAAACAAAGATAACCAAGGCCAGGGCGTGACAGTGTGACCAAGAGGATGGAATGATTATTGATAATATATATATGTCCAAGAGGATGGAATGATTATTGATAATATATATATGTCCAAGAGGATGGAATGATTATTGATAATATATATATGTCCAAGAGGATGGAATGATTATTAATAATGTACATGTGAACAAGAGAATGGAATGATTATTGATAATGTTAATAGTGTGTTCAGAAAGTATTCAGACCCCTTCCTTTTTACACATTTTGTTACGTTACAGCCTTATACAAACTGAATTGGTCCACCCACACAGACAGCATCGTGAAGAAGGCGCAGCAGCGCCTCTTCAACCTCAGGAGGCTGAATAAATTTGGCTTGTCACCAAAAGCACTCACAAACTTCTACAGATGCACAATCGAGAGCATCCTGGCGGGCTGTATCACAGCCTGGTACGGCAACTGCTCCGCCCATAACCGTAAGGCTCTCCGGAGGGTAGTGAGGTCTGCACAACGCATCACCGGGGGCAAACTACCTGCCCTCCAGGACACCTACACCACCCGATGTCACAGGAAGGCCATAAAGATCATCAAGGACAGCAACCACCCGAGCCACTGCCTGTTCACCCCGCTATCATCCAGAAGGAGAGGTCAGTACAGGTGCATCAAAGCTGGGACCGAGAGACTGAAAAACAACTTCTATCTCAAGGCCATCAGACTGTTAAACACCCACCACTAACATTGAGTGGCTGCTGCCAACACACTGATTCAACTCCAACCACTTTAATAATGGGAATTGATGGGAAATGATGTACAATATATCACTAGCCACTTTAAACAATGCTACCTAATATAATGTTTACATACCCTACATTATTCATCTCATATGTATACGTATATACTGTACTCTATATCATCTACTGCATCCTTATGTAATACATGTATCACTAGTCACTTTAACTATGCCACTTTGTTTTACATTACTCATCTCATATGTATATACTGTACTCAATACCATCTACTGTATCTTGCCTATGCCGTGCCGTACCATCACTCATTCATATATCTTTATGTACATATTCTTTATCCCCCTACACTTGTGTCTATAAGGTAGTAGTTTTGGAATTGTTAGCTAGATTACTTGTTGGTTATTACTGCATTGTCGAAACTAGAAGCACAAGCATTTCGCTACACTTGCACTAACATCTGCTAACCATGTGTATGTGACAAATAACATTTGATTTGATTTGATTTGATTATTCTACAAATAAAACCATTTCGTAATCAATCTACACACAATACCCCTTAATGACAAAGCGAAAACAGGTTTTTAGACATTTTATCAAATGAATAAACAATTAAAAACTGTAATACCTTATATACATACATATTCAGACCCTTTGCTATGAGACTCAAAATTGATGTTTCTACAGCTTGATTACCTGTGGTAAACTCAATTGATTGGACATGATTTGGAAAAGCACACACCTGTCTATGTAAGGTCCCACAGTTGACAGTGCATATCAGAGCAAAATCCAAGCCATAAGGTCAAAGGAATTGTCCATAGAGCTCTGAGACAGGATTGTGTGGAGGCACAGATCTGGGGAAGGGTACCAAAACATTTCTGCAGCATTGAAGGTCCTCAAGAACACAATGGCCTCCACCATTCTTAAATGGAGGAAGATTGGAACCACCAAGACTCTTCCTAGAGTTGGCCGCCCGGCCAAACTGAGAAATTGGTGGAGAAGGGCCTTGGTCAGGGAGGTGACCAAGAACCCAATGGTCACTTTGACAGAGCTCTAGAGTCCCTCTGTGGAGACGGGAGAACCTTCCAGAAGGATAACCATCTCTTCAGCACTCCACCAATCAGACCTTTATGGTAGAGTGGCCAGACGGAAACCACTCCTCAAGTAAAAGGCACATGACAGCCTGCTTGGAGTTTGCCAAAAGGCACCTAAAGGACTCTCAGACCATGAGAAACAAGATTCTCTGGTCTGATGAAACCAACTCTTTGGCTTGAATGCCAAGCTTCATGTCTGGAGGAAACCTGGCACCATCCCTACGGTGAAGCATGGTGGTGGCGGCATCATGCTGTGGGGATGTTTTTCAGCGGCAGGGACTGGGAGACTAGTCAGGATTGAGGGAAAGATGAACAGAGCAAAGTACAGAGAGACCCTTGACAAAGCCCTGCTCCAGACTGCTCAGGACCTCAGACTGGGGTGAAGGTTCACCTTCCAGTAGGACAACAACCCTAAGTAGACAGGCAATACAATGCAGGAGTGGTTCCGGGACACGTCTCTGAATGTCCTTGAGTGGCGCAACCAGAATCCGGACTTGAAACCGATCGAACATCTCTGGAGAAACCTTAAAATAGCTGCTCAGCGACGCTCCCCTCCAATCTGACAGAGCTTGCCAAACTTGTAGTTTGAACCCATGAAGACTCAAGGCTGTAATCGTTGCCAAAGGTGCATCAACAAAGTACCGAGTAAAGGGTCTGAATTCTTCTGTAAATGTGATATTTTTCTGTATTTTTTGTCTTCTACATTTGAAAAATATATAGAAACCTGTTTTTGCTTTGTCATTAAGTGGTATTGTGTGTTGATTGATGGGGGGGATCAATGTAATCAATTTTAGAATAAAGCTGTTATGTAAGAAAATGTGGGAAAAATGAAGGGGTCTGAAAACTTTCCAAATGCACTGTAGTAGGAAATAAGTAATGAAGGGGTTTATCCTAAATGGCACCATATTCCCTATTTAGAGCACTACTTTTAATATAGGTTGTGCCCTGGTTAAAAATAGTGCCCTAAATAGGGAATAGGGTGCCATTTAGGAGAAATCCCTTCATTTCTTCTTCCTCAACTGAAGGAGGGAAGAGCTGTGGTTGTGGAGAGGAGGGTTCTTCAGTATTCAGTTATTCAGCGTTCCTATGGGGTCTGTTGGGTTAAGGGTTAAGTAGTAACAAGGACACAACCACTAAGAAATGGCTCCTGTCAAGGACGATCTCAACTGGGAAACATGGTAGTTCAGACAAAATAATGACAAGCAAAAAATGACATGGTATGGAAATTACTTTTATTAACTTCTTAATTTGCAAAGCAGGATATCCATCGCATTGTAGCACATGGGCAGCAACGTGTGGTACTAATTCTAAAGCACCTGAAGGGTTATGGCACTACCAGAAATGCAAAAAAAAAAAAAATCCTCAATAGATTTGTACTACATAGCATTAATTTCCCCCCATAATATATCTGGTACTATTCAACCTAGTGAAATTGACCGTAGAAAATTCCCATTTGTTTCCCGTTTCCACCATCTAGTGTTGAATATTTTGACGTCGGCTACGCAATTCCTGCGTAAAATACGTGATAAAAGCGTAGGTCAAATGTGGGAGGGAGCTCTGCGTTTCCTGTACCGCTACATTGTAACTGATCATCAAATTACAATGTAAATCCTAATCGGAACATTATTTCAAACGCAGAACATATCATTCATGTCATATCCATCACCTGGAATACCGGGTGGCAATTAACCAACGAATACATGATTTGCGGTCTAAATATCAGGCGCTGTCACATTGACAGCGGTAGGATATCCGGAAAACTTGAGGGAGGTTTGCACGAGCCATTGCGGTGTTGACGTAGGAGCTAAAGCCTTTTCAACCGATGTCTAAGGTGCGGTGACATATTTAAATTATATATTTTATTATGAATACCATGCATGCCAAAATAATATGTTTCTGAGTTGTGTTAATTAGTACGTCACTGATTAGTACGTCACTAAGGGCATATGTAAAGTATTTTGTATGTATGTATGTATGTATGTATGTATGTATGTGGCTATATGATAAGTGTATGATGATAAGGGTAACGTGCAATCTATCTATTATGTCTAGTGTGTAATGTACAGTGTCTATTTTGTATACGGCAGTGCTGTGTGTCTAAGACAATTTGGGACAATGAAGTTAATTCTGTCCTATTATATAGGTATGTTATGTGGTATGTTATGATAGCTTTATGTCAGGTTTTTGGTCCCAGTCGATCAGTGCATTAAGGCATTGTCATAATGCGTGTTCAATACCTTGAATCACAAGAACATATTTTTATGAAACCCTGGTATCATTATCTCTGTGTCTCTGTGACTTTAGAGTTGATGGTGATAATGTTTAGTGTTCTGTATTGGGAAGATGATCATGAGATGACTAGTCAATCAGTAATGTACCTGTTTCTCATCCATTATTCATTGCATTGTACCAGGACCCTCCTCCAAGGTGACATACATCCAATCACAGACTAGCATGGGAGAAGATGGACATTCCAGCTGCCAATCAGAGCTACGGACATGGCGGGCAGCCCGGGGTGTGTCATAATGCCTGGTCAGCAACCACACCCCCGACCGGTCTTGGATGTACCACTGCCCAAGGACTCTCCAGTGACCCTCTACCCAGCTTACAGGGTCTGAACCTGGGCCCAGCCTCACACCAGAGTCCCTCTAATAACATCCCTCAATCCATGGCTCAGTTACAGTACTCACACCAGGGCTGTCTCAGCAGTCTTCCTACGACCCCATTTAGGAACCAATCACCTTCAGCTCTTATACCATGCCTGAATCAAGAGCCTCACATACCACATGTACACATGGGTAATTATATTTCCTACAACATTCCTCCACCATCAACACTCGTCCCTCTGAAACAAGGTCCGCCAGCTAGTGGGCCTCCATCCACGATACCGTCTTCAAACCAGGGTCCCCAGAATACTGTCTCTCCTCCAGTCTCTTCCTCTTCTCCATATCCTCCATATCCGTCTTCAAACCAGGGTCCCCAGAATACTGTCTCTCCTCCAGTCTCTTCCTCTCCTCCATATCCTCCATATCCGTCTTCAAACCAGGGTCCCCAGAATACTGTCTCTCCTCCAGTCTCTTCCTCCCCTCTATATCCTCCATATCCGTATGCAAACCAAGGCTTTGTGGATGGCCCTGCAGTGATGTTGACAAGACCAAACCAAGGCTTTGTGAATGGCCCTCCTGTGACATTGACAAGTCCAAACCAAGGCTTTGTGAATGGCCCTCCTGTGACATTGACAAGTCCAAACCAAGGCTTTGTGAATGGCCCTCCTGTGACATTGACAAGTCCAAACCAAGGCTTTGTGAATGGCCCTCCTGTGACATTGACAAGTCCAAACCAAGGCTTTGTGAATGGCCCTCCTGTGACATTGACAAGTCCAAACCAAGGCTTTGTGAATGGCCCTCCTGTGACATTGACAAGTCCAAACCAAGGCTTTGTGAATGGCCCTCCTGTGACATTGACAAGTCCAAACCAAGGCTTTATGAATGGCCCTCCTGTGACATTGACAAGTCCAAACCAAGGCTTTATGAATGGCCCTCCTGTGACATTGACAAGTCCCAACCAAGGCTTTATGAATGGCCCTCCTGTGACATTGACAAGTCCAAACCAAGGCTTTGTGAATGGCCCTCCTGTGACATTGACAAGTCCAAACCAAGGCTTTGTGAATGGCCCTCCTGTGACATTGACAAGTCCCAACCAAGGCTTTATGAATGGCCCTCCTGTGACATTGACAAGTCCAAACCAAGGCTTTATGAATGGCCCTCCTGTGACATTGACAAGTCCAAACCAAGGCTTTATGAATGGCCCTCCTGTGACATTGACAAGTCCCAACCAAGGCTTTGTGAATGGCCCTCCTGTGACATTGACAAGTCCCAACCAAGGCTTTATGAATGGCCCTCCTGTGACATTGACAAGTCCCAACCAAGGCTTTATGAATGGCCCTCCTGTGACATTGACAAGTCCCAACCAAGGACCCCCCAACAGCCGTTTTTCATCCATGTCACCATGTGGGAGCCAGAGCCAACAGTGTTCACACCCGTATCCTCCACAACTCACCTCACCAGTCCAGCAGCAACCCCAATGGGTCCTGGCTCAGCAACACTATAGTCACAGTGGTAATCTATACACCAACACACAAACAGAGTCAGGTGGTAACCTATACACTAACACACACACAGAGTCAGGTGGTAATCTATACACTAACACACAGTCAGGTGGTAATCTATACACTAACACACAGAGTCAGGTGGTAAACTATACACTAACACACACACAGAGTCAGGTGGTAACCTATACACTAACACACACACAGAGTCAGGTGGTAAACTATACACTAACAGAGTCACAGTGGTAATCTATACACTAACACACAGAGTCACGTGGTAATCTATACACTAACACACAAACAGAGTCAGGTGGTAATCTATACACTAACACACAGAGTCAGGTGGTAATCTATACACTAACACACAAACAGAGTCAGGTGGTAATCTATACACTAACACACAAACAGAGTCACAGTGGTAATCTATACACTAACACACAAACAGAGTCAGGTGGTAATCTATACACTAACACACAAACAGAGTCAGGTGGTAATCTATACACTAACACACAAACAGAGTCAGGTGGTAATCTATACACTAACACACAAACAGAGTCACAGTGGTAATCTATACACTAACACACAGAGTCAGGTGGTAATCTATACACTAACACACAGAGTCAGGTGGTAATCTATACACTAACACACAAACAGAGTCAGGTGGTAATCTATACACTAACACACAAACAGAGTCAGGTGGTAATCTATACACTAACACACAGAGTCAGGTGGTAATCTATACACTAACACACAAACAGAGTCACAGTGGTAATCTATACACTAACACACAGAGTCAGGTGGTAATCTATACACTAACACACAGAGTCAGGTGGTAATCTATACACTAACACACAAACAGAGTCACAGTGGTAATCTATACACTAACACACAAACAGAGTCAGGTGGTAATCTATACACTAACACACAAACAGAGTCACAGTGGTAATCTATACACTAACACACAAACAGAGTCAGGTGGTAATCTATACACTAACACACAAACAGAGTCACAGTGGTAATCTATACACTAACACACAAACAGAGTCAGGTGGTAATCTATACACTAACACACAAACAGAGTCACAGTGGTAATCTATACACTAACACACAAACAGAGTCAGGTGGTAATCTATACACTAACACACAAACAGAGTCAGGTGGTAATCTATACACTAACACCCAAACAGAGTCAACAGTGGTAATCTATACACTAACACACAAACAGAGTCAGGTTGTAATCTATACACTAACACACAAACAGAGTCAGGTTGTAATCTATACACTAACACACAAACAGAGTCAGGTGGTAATCTATACACTAACACACAAACAGAGTCAGGTGGTAATCTATACACTAACACACAAACAGAGTCAGGTGGTAATCTATACACTAACACACAAACAGAGTCAGGTGGTAATCTATACACTAACACACAAACAGAGTCAGGTTGTAATCTATACACTAACACACAAACAGAGTCAGGTGGTAATCTATACACTAACACACAAACAGAGTCAGGTGGTAATCTATACACTAACACACAAACAGAGTCAGGTTGTAATCTATACACTAACACACAAACAGAGTCAGGTGGTAATCTATACAGTAACACGCAAACAGAGTCACAGTGGTAATCTATACACTAACACACAGAGTCAGGTGGTAATCTATACACTAACACACAGAGTCACAGTGGTAATCTATACACTAACACACAAACAGAGTCAGGTGGTAATCTATACACTAACACACAAACAGAGTCACAGTGGTAATCTATACACTAACAGAGTCACAGTGGTAATCTATACACTAACACGCAAACAGAGTCAGGTGGTAATCTATACACTAACACACAGAGTCAGGTGGTAATCTATACACTAACACACAAACAGAGTCAGGTGGTAATCTATACACTAACACACAAACAGAGTCAGGTGGTAATCTATACACTAACACACAAACAGAGTCAGGTGGTAATCTATACACTAACACACAAACAGAGTCAGGTGGTAATCTATACACTAACACACAAACAGAGTCAGAGTGGTAATCTATACACTAACACACAAACAGAGTCAGGTGGTAATCTATACACCAACACACAAACAGAGTCAGCTGGTAATCTATACACTAACAGAGTCACAGTGGTAATCTATACACTAACAGAGTCACAGTGGTAATCTATACACTAACACACAAACAGAGTCAGGTGGTAATCTATACACTAACACACAAACAGAGTCACAGTGGTAATCTATACACTAACACACAGAGTCAGGTGGTAAACTATACACTAACACACAAACAGAGTCAGGTGGTAATCTATACACTAACATGCAAACAGAGTCACAGTGGTAATCTATACACTAACACACAAACAGAGTCACAGTGGTAATCTATACACTAACACACAAACAGAGTCAGGTGGTAATCTATACACTAACACACAAACAGAGTCAGGTGGTAATCTATACACTAACACACAAACAGAGTCACAGTGGTAATCTATACACTAACACACAAACAGAGTCAGGTGGTAATCTATACACTAACACACAAACAGAGTCAGGTGGTAATCTATACACTAACACACAAACAGAGTCACAGTGGTAATCTATACACTAACACACAAACAGAGTCAGGTGGTAATCTATACACTAACACACAAACAGAGTCAGGTGGTAATCTATACACTAACACACAGAGTCAGGTGGTAATCTATACACTAACACACAGAGTCAGGTGGTAATCTATACACTAACACACAAACAGAGTCAGGTGGTAATCTATACACTAACACACAGAGTCAGGTGGTAATCTATACACTAACACGCAAACAGAGTCACAGTGGTAATATATACACTAACACACAGAGTCAGGTGGTAATCTATACACTAACACACAAACAGAGTCAGGTGGTAATCTATACACTAACACACAAACAGAGTCACAGTGGTAATCTATACACTAACACACAAACAGAGTCAGGTGGTAATCTATACACTAACACACAAACAGAGTCAGGTGGTAATCTATACACTAACACACAAACAGAGTCAGGTGGTAATCTATACACTAACACACAAACAGAGTCAGGTGGTAATCTATACACTAACACACAAACAGAGTCAGGTGGTAATCTATACACTAACACACAAACAGAGTCAGGTGGTAAACTATACACTAACACACACACAGAGTCACAGTGGTAATCTATACACTAACACACAAACAGAGTCACAGTGGTAATCTATACACTAACACACAAACAGAGTCACAGTGGTAATCTATACACTAACAGAGTCACAGTGGTGATCTATACACTAACACACAAACAGAGTCAGGTGGTAATCTATACACTAACACACAAACATAGTCAGGTGGTAATCTATACACTAACACGCAAACAGAGTCAGGTGGTAATCTATACACTAACACACACACAGAGTCACAGTGGTAATCTATACACTAACACACAAACAGAGTCAGGTGGTAATCTATACACTAACACACAAACAGAGTCAGGTGGTAATCTATACACTAACATGCAAACAGAGTCACAGTGGTAATCTATACACTAACACACAGAGTCAGGTGGTAATCTATACACTAACACACAAACAGAGTCAGGTGGTAATCTATACACTAACACACAAACAGAGTCAGGTGGTAATCTATACACTAACACACAAACAGAGTCAGGTGGTAATCTATACACTAACACACAAACAGAGTCAGGTGGTAATCTATACACTAACACACAAACAGAGTCAGGTGGTAATCTATACACTAACACACAAACAGAGTCAGGTGGTAATCTATACACTAACACACAAACAGAGTCAGGTGGTAATCTATACACTAACACACAAACAGAGTCACAGTGGTAATCTATACACTAACACACAAACAGAGTCACAGTGGTAATCTATACACTAACACACACACAGAGTCAGGTGGTAATCTATACACTAACACACAAACAGAGTCAGGTGGTAATCTATACACTAACACACAAACAGAGTCAGGTGGTAATCTATACACTAACACACAAACAGAGTCAGGTGGTAATCTATACACTAACACACAAACAGAGTCAGGTGGTAATCTATACACTAACACACAAACAGAGTCAGGTGGTAATCTATACACTAACAGAGTCACAGTGGTAATCTATACACTAACAGAGTCACAGTGGTAATCTATACACTAACACACAAACAGAGTCAGCTGGTAATCTATACACCAACACACACACAGAGTCAGGTGGTAATCTATACACTAATAAGCAAACAGAGTCAGGTGGTAATCTATACACTAACACACACACAGAGTCACAGTGGTAATCTATACACTAACACACAAACAGAGTCACAGTGGTAAACTATACACTAACACACACACAGAGTCAGGTGGTAAACAGTGGTAAACTATACACTAACAGAGTCACAGTGGTAAACTATACACTAACACACACACAGAGTCAGGTGGTAATCTATACACTAACACACAAACAGAGTCAGA
Source organism: Oncorhynchus keta (assembly GCF_023373465.1). Lineage (NCBI taxonomy): Eukaryota > Metazoa > Chordata > Actinopteri > Salmoniformes > Salmonidae > Oncorhynchus > Oncorhynchus keta. Next base: position 38,605,567 of record NC_068445.1, on the reverse strand, counting down.
GTGGTAATCTATACACTAACACACAAACAGAGTCAGGTGGTAATCTATACAGTAACACACAAACAGAGTCAGGTGGTAATCTATACACTAACACACAAACAGAGTCAGGTGGTAAACTATACACTAACACACAAACAGAGTCAGGTGGTAATCTATACACTAACACAAAAACAGAGTCACAGTGGTAATCTATACACTAACACACACACAGAGTCACAGTGGTAATCTATACACTAACACACACACAGAGTCAGGTGGTAATCTATACACTAACACACAAACAGAGTCAGGTGGTAATCTATACACTAACACACAAACAGAGTCAGGTGGTAATCTATACACTAACACACAAACAGAGTCAGGTGGTAATCTATACACTAACACACAAACAGAGTCAGGTTGTAATCTATACACTAACACACAAACAGAGTCAGGTGGTAATCTATACAGTAACACGCAAACAGAGTCACAGTGGTAATCTATACACTAACACACAGAGTCAGGTGGTAATCTATACACTAACAGAGTCACAGTGGTAATCTATACACTAACACACAGAGTCACAGTGGTAATCTATACACTAACACACAAACAGAGTCAGGTGGTAATCTATACACTAACACACAAACAGAGTCACAGTGGTAATCTATACACTAACAGAGTCACAGTGGTAATCTATACACTAACACGCAAACAGAGTCATGTGGTAATCTATACACTAACACACAGAGTCAGGTGGTAATCTATACACTAACACACAAACAGAGTCACAGTGGTAATCTATACACTAACACACAAACAGAGTCAGGTGGTAATCTATACACTAACACACAAACAGAGTCAGGTTGTAATCTATACACTAACACACAAACAGTGTCAGGTGGTAATCTATACAGTAACACACAAACAGAGTCACAGTGGTAATCTATACACTAACACACAAACAGAGTCAGGTGGTAATCTATACACTAACACACAAACAGAGTCACAGTGGTAATCTATACACTAACAGAGTCACAGTGGTAATCTATACACTAACACACAAACAGAGTCAGGTGGTAATCTATACACTAACACACAAACAGAGTCACAGTGGTAATCTATACACTAACACACAGAGTCAGGTGGTAAACTATACACTAACACACAAACAGAGTCACAGTGGTAATCTATACACTAACACACAAACAGAGTCAGGTGGTAATCTATACACCAACACACAAACAGAGTCAGCTGGTAATCTATACACTAACAGAGTCACAGTGGTAATCTATACACTAACAGAGTCACAGTGGTAATCTATACACTAACAGAGTCACAGTGGTAAACTATACACTAACACACAGAGTCAGGTGGTAATCTATACACTAACACACAAACAGAGTCACAGTGGTAATCTATACACTAACACACAAACAGAGTCAGGTGGTAATCTATACACTAACACACAAACAGAGTCACAGTGGTAATCTATACACTAACACACAAACAGAGTCAGGTGGTAAACTATACACTAACACACACACAGAGTCACAGTGGTAATCTATACACTAACACACAAACAGAGTCAGGTGGTAATCTATACACTAACACACAAACAGAGTCAGGTGGTAATCTATACACTAACACACAAACAGAGTCACAGTGGTAATCTATACACTAACAGAGTCACAGTGGTAATCTATACACTAACACGCAAACAGAGTCAGGTGGTAATCTATACACTAACACACAAACAGAGTCAGGTGGTAATCTATACACTAACACGCAAACAGAGTCACAGTGGTAATCTATACACTAACACACAGAGTCAGGTGGTAATCTATACACTAACACACAAACAGAGTCAGGTGGTAATCTATACACTAACACACAAACAGAGTCAGGTGGTAATCTATACACTAACACACAGAGTCAGGTGGTAATCTATACACTAACACACAAACAGAGTCAGGTGGTAATCTATACACTAACACACAAACAGAGTCACAGTGGTAATCTATACACTAACACACAAACAGAGTCACAGTGGTAATCTATACACTAACAGAGTCACAGTGGTAATCTATACACTAACACACAGAGTCAGGTGGTAATCTATACACTAACACACAGAGTCAGGTGGTAATCTATACACTAACACACAAACAGAGTCACAGTGGTAATCTATACACTAACACACAAACAGAGTCAGGTGGTAATCTATACACTAACACACAAACAGAGTCAGGTGGTAATCTATACACTAACACACAAACAGAGTCAGGTGGTAATCTATACACTAACACGCAAACAGAGTCAGGTGGTAATCTATACACTAACACGCAAACAGAGTCAGGTGGTAATCTATACACTAACACACAAACAGAGTCACAGTGGTAATCTATACACTAACAGAGTCACAGTGGTAATCTATACACTAACACACAAAAAAAGTCAGGTGGTAATCTATACACTAACACACAAACAGAGTCAGGTGGTAATCTATACACTAACACGCAAACAGAGTCAGGTGGTAAACTATACACTAACACACACACAGAGTCACAGTGGTAATCTATACACTAACACACAAACAGAGTCAGGTGGTAATCTATACACTAACACACAAACAGAGTCACAGTGGTAATCTATACACTAACAGAGTCACAGTGGTAATCTATACACTAACAGAGTCACAGTGGTGATCTATACACTAACACACAAACAGAGTCAGGTGGTAATCTATACACTAACACACAAACAGAGTCAGGTGGTAATCTATACACTAACACGCAAACAGAGTCAGGTGGTAATCTATACACTAACACACACACAGAGTCACAGTGGTAATCTATACACTAACACACAAACAGAGTCACAGTGGTAATCTATACACTAACACACAAACAGAGTCAGGTGGTAATCTATACACTAACACACAAACAGAGTCACAGTGGTAATCTATACACTAACACACAGAGTCAGGTGGTAATCTATACACTAACACACAAACAGAGTCAGGTGGTAATCTATACACTAACACACAAACAGAGTCAGGTGGTAATCTATACACTAACACACAAACAGAGTCAGGTGGTAATCTATACACTAACACACAAACAGAGTCAGGTGGTAATCTATACACTAACACACAAACAGAGTCAGGTGGTAATCTATACACTAACACACAAACAGAGTCACAGTGGTAATCTATACACTAACACACAAACAGAGTCACAGTGGTAATCTATACACTAACACACACACAGAGTCAGGTGGTAATCTATACACTAACACACAAACAGAGTCAGGTGGTAATCTATACACTAACACACAAACAGAGTCAGGTGGTAATCTATACACTAACACACAAACAGAGTCAGGTGGTAATCTATACACTAACACACAAACAGAGTCAGGTGGTAATCTATACACTAACACACACACAGAGTCAGGTGGTAATCTATACACTAACACACACACAGAGTCACAGTGGTAAACTATACACTAACAGAGTCACAGTGGTAAACTATACACTAACAGAGTCACAGTGGTAATCTATACACTAACAGAGTCACAGTGGTAAACTATACACTAACACACAGAGTCAGGTGGTAATCTATACACTAACACACACACCGAGTCACAGTGGTAATCTATACACTAACAGAGTCACAGTGGTAATCTATACACTAACACACACACAGAGTCAGGTGGTAATCTATACACTAACAGAGTCACAGTGGTAATCTATACACTAACAGAGTCACAGTGGTAATCTATACACTAACACACAAACAGAGTCAGGTGGTAATCTATACACCAACACACAAACAGAGTCAGGTGGTAATCTATACACTAACACACAAACAGAGTCAGGTGGTAATCTATACACTAACACACAGAGTCACAGTGGTAATCTATACACTAACACACAAACAGAGTCAGGTGGTAATCTATACACTAACACACAGAGTCAGGTGGTAATCTATACACTAACACACAAACAGAGTCAGGTGGTAATCTATACACTAACACACAAACAGAGTCAGGTGGTAATCTATACACTAACACACAAACAGAGTCACAGTGGTACTCTATACACTAACACACAAACAGAGTCAGGTGGTAATCTATACACTAACACACACACAGAGTCAGGTGGTAATCTATACACTAACACACAGAGTCAGGTGGTAATCTATACACTAACACACACACAGAGTCACAGTGGTAATCTATACACTAACACGCAAACAGAGTCAGGTGGTAATCTATACACTAACACACACACAGAGTCACAGTGGTAATCTATACACTAACACACAAACAGAGTCACAGTGGTAATCTATACACTAACACACAAACAGAGTCAGGTGGTAATCTATACACTAACACACAAACAGAGTCAGGTGGTAATCTATACACTAACACACAAACAGAGTCAGGTGGTAATCTATACACTAACACACAAACAGAGTCAGGTGGTAATCTATACACTAACACGCACACAGAGTCACAGTGGTAATCTATACACTAACACACAGAGTCAGGTGGTAATCTATACACTAACACACAAACAGAGTCAGGTGGTAATCTATACACTAACACGCAAACAGAGTCACAGTGGTAATCTATACACTAACAGAGTTACAGTGGTAATCTATACACTAACACGCAAACAGAGTCAGGTGGTAATCTATACACTAACACACAAACAGAGTCAGGTGGTAATCTATACACTAACACGCAAACAGAGTCACAGTGGTAATCTATACACTAACACACAGAGTCAGGTGGTAATCTATACACTAACACACAAACAGAGTCAGGTGGTAATCTATACACTAACACACAAACAGAGTCACAGTGGTAATCTATACACTAACACACAAACAGAGTCAGGTGGTAATCTATACACTAACACACAAACAGAGTCAGGTGGTAATCTATACACTAACACGCAAACAGAGTCAGGTGGTAATCTATACACTAACACACACACAGAGTCACAGTGGTAATCTATACACTAACACACAAACAGAGTCACAGTGGTAATCTATACACTAACACACAAACAGAGTCAGGTGGTAATCTATACACTAACACACAAACAGAGTCAGGTGGTAATCTATACACTAACACACAAACAGAGTCAGGTGGTAATCTATACACTAACACACAGAGTCACAGTGGTAATCTATACACTAACACACAAACAGAGTCAGGTGGTAATCTATACACTAACACACAAACAGAGTCACAGTGGTAATCTATACACTAACAGAGTCACAGTGGTAATCTATACACTAACACGCAAACAGAGTCAGGTGGTAATCTATACACTAACACACAAACAGAGTCAGGTGGTAATCTATACACTAACACACAAACAGAGTCAGGTGGTAATCTATACACTAACACACAAACAGAGTCACAGTGGTAATCTATACACTAACACACAGAGTCAGGTGGTAATCTATACACTAACACACAGAGTCAGGTGGTAATCTATACACTAACACACAAACAGAGTCAGGTGGTAATCTATACACTAACACACAAACAGAGTCAGGTGGTAATCTATACACTAACACACAGAGTCAGGTGGTAATCTATACACTAACACACAAACAGAGTCACAGTGGTAATCTATACACTAACACACAGAGTCAGGTGGTAATCTATACACTAACACACAGAGTCAGGTGGTAATCTATACACTAACACACAAACAGAGTCACAGTGGTAATCTATACACTAACACACAGAGTCAGGTGGTAATCTATACACTAACACACAAACAGAGTCACAGTGGTAATCTATACACTAACACACAGAGTCAGGTGGTAATCTATACACTAACACACAAACAGAGTCACAGTGGTAATCTATACACTAACACACAAACAGAGTCAGGTGGTAATCTATACACTAACACACAAACAGAGTCAGGTGGTAATCTATACACTAACACACAAACAGAGTCAGGTGGTAATCTATACACTAACACACAAACAGAGTCAGGTGGTAATCTATACACTAACACACAAACAGAGTCAGGTGGTAATCTATACACTAACACACAAACAGAGTCAGGTGGTAATCTATACACTAACACACAAACAGAGTCAGGTGGTAATCTATACACTAACACACAGAGTCACAGTGGTAATCTATACACTAACACACAAACAGAGTCAGGTGGTAATCTATACACTACCACACAAACAGAGTCACAGTGGTAATCTATACACTAACAGAGTTACAGTGGTAATCTATACACTAACACGCAAACAGAGTCAGGTGGTAATCTATACACTAACACACAAACAGAGTCAGGTGGTAATCTATACACTAACACACAAACAGAGTCAGGTGGTAATCTATACACTAACACACAAACAGAGTCACAGTGGTAATCTATACACTAACACACAGAGTCAGGTGGTAATCTATACACTAACACACAGAGTCAGGTGGTAATCTATACACTAACACACAAACAGAGTCAGGTGGTAATCTATACACTAACACACAAACAGAGTCAGGTGGTAATCTATACACTAACACACAGAGTCAGGTGGTAATCTATACACTAACACACAAACAGAGTCACAGTGGTAATCTATACACTAACACACAGAGTCAGGTGGTAATCTATACACTAACACACAGAGTCAGGTGGTAATCTATACACTAACACACAAACAGAGTCACAGTGGTAATCTATACACTAACACACAGAGTCAGGTGGTAATCTATACACTAACACACAAACAGAGTCACAGTGGTAATCTATACACTAACACACAAACAGAGTCAGGTGGTAATCTATACACTAACACACAAACAGAGTCACAGTGGTAATCTATACACTAACACACAAACAGAGTCAGGTGGTAATCTATACACTAACACACAAACAGAGTCAGGTGGTAATCTATACACTAACACACAAACAGAGTCAGGTGGTAATCTATACACTAACACACAAACAGAGTCAGGTGGTAATCTATACACTAACACACAAACAGAGTCAGGTGGTAATCTATACACTAACACACAAACAGAGTCAGGTGGTAATCTATACACTAACACACAAACAGAGTCAGGTGGTAATCTATACACTAACACACAAACAGAGTCAGGTGGTAATCTATACACTAACACACAAACAGAGTCAGGTGGTAATCTATACACTAACACACAAACAGAGTCACAGTGGTAATCTATACACTAACACACAAACAGAGTCACAGTGGTAATCTATACACTAACACACAAACAGAGTCAGGTGGTAATCTATACACTAACACACAAACAGAGTCAGGTGGTAATCTATACACTAACACACAAACAGAGTCAGGTTGTAATCTATACACTAACACACAAACAGAGTCAGGTGGTAATCTATACACTAACACACAAACAGAGTCAGGTGGTAATCTATACACTAACACACAAACAGAGTCAGGTGGTAATCTATACACTAACACACAAACAGAGTCAGGTGGTAATCTATACAGTAACACGCAAACAGAGTCACAGTGGTAATCTATACACTAACACACAGAGTCAGGTGGTAATCTATACACTAACACACAGAGTCACAGTGGTAATCTATACACTAACACACAGAGTCAGGTGGTAATCTATACACTAACACACAGAGTCAGGTGGTAATCTATACACTAACACACAAACAGAGTCACAGTGGTAATCTATACACTAACAGAGTCACAGTGGTAATCTATACACTAACACACAGAGTCAGGTGGTAATCTATACACTAACACACAGAGTCAGGTGGTAATCTATACACTAACACACAAACAGAGTCAGCTGGTAATCTATACACTAACATGCAAACAGAGTCAGGTGGTACTCTATACACTAACACACAGAGTCAGGTGGTAATCTATACACTAACTCACAAACAGAGTCAGGTGGTAATCTATACACTAACACACAAACAGAGTCAGGTGGTAATCTATACACTAACACACAGAGTCAGGTGGTAATCTATACACTAACACACAGAGTCAGGTGGTAATCTATACACTAACACACTAACAGAGTCACAGTGGTAAACTATACACTAACAGAGTCACAGTGGTAAACTATACACTACCACACAGAGTCAGGTGGTAATCTATACACTAACACACACACAGAGTCACAGTGGTAATCTATACACTAACAGAGTCACAGTGGTAATCTATACACTAACACACAGAGTCAGGTGGTAATCTATACACTAACACACAAACAGAGTCAGGTGGTAATCTATACACTAACACACAAACAGAGTCACAGTGGTAATCTATACACTAACACACAGAGTCAGGTGGTAATCTATACACTAACACACAAACAGAGTCAGGTGGTAATCTATACACTAACACACAGAGTCAGGTGGTAATCTATACACTAACACACAGAGTCAGGTGGTAATCTATACACTAACACACAGAGTCAGGTGGTAATCTATACACTAACACACAGAGTCAGGTGGTAATCTATACACTAACACACAAACAGAGTCACAGTGGTAATCTATACACTAACACACAAACAGAGTCAGGTGGTAATCTATACACTAACACACAAACAGAGTCAGGTGGTAATCTATACACTAACACACAAACAGAGTCACAGTGGTAATCTATACACTAACACACAAACAGAGTCAGGTGGTAATCTATACACTAACACACAAACAGAGTCAGGTGGTAATCTATACACTAACACACAAACAGAGTCACAGTGGTAATCTATACACTAACACACAAACAGAGTCAGGTGGTAATCTATACACTAACACACAAACAGAGTCAGGTGGTAATCTATACACTAACACAGAGAGTCAGGTGGTAATCTATACACTAACACACAGAGTCAGGTGGTAATCTATACACTAACACACAGAGTCAGGTGGTAATCTATACACTAACACACAGAGTCAGGTGGTAATCTATACACTAACACACAAACAGAGTCACAGTGGTAATCTATACACTAACACACAAACAGAGTCAGGTGGTAATCTATACACTAACACACAAACAGAGTCAGGTGGTAATCTATACACTAACACACAAACAGAGTCACAGTGGTAATCTATACACTAACACACAAACAGAGTCAGGTGGTAATCTATACACCAACACACAAACAGAGTCAGGTGGTAATCTATACACTAACACACAAACAGAGTCAGCTGGTAATCTATACACCAACACACAAACAGAGTCAGGTGGTAATCTATACACTAACACACAAACAGAGTCAGGTGGTAATCTATACACTAACACACAAACAGAGTCAGGTGGTAAACTATACACTAACACACACACAGAGTCACAGTGGTAATCTATACACTAACACACAAACAGAGTCACAGTGGTAATCTATACACTAACACACAAACAGAGTCACAGTGGTAATCTATACACTAACACACAAACAGAGTCACAGTGGTAATCTATACACTAACAGAGTCACAGTGGTGATCTATACACTAACACACAAACAGAGTCAGGTGGTAATCTATACACTAACACACAAACATAGTCAGGTGGTAATCTATACACTAACACGCAAACAGAGTCAGGTGGTAATCTATACACTAACACACACACAGAGTCACAGTGGTAATCTATACACTAACACACAAACAGAGTCACAGTGGTAATCTATACACTAACACACAAACAGAGTCAGGTGGTAATCTATACACTAACACACAAACAAAGTCACAGTGGTAATCTATACACTAACACACACACAGAGTCAGGTGGTAATCTATACACTAACACACAAACAGAGTCAGGTGGTAATCTATACACTAACACACAGAGTCAGGTGGTAATCTATACACTAACACACAAACAGAGTCAGGTGGTAATCTATACACTAACACACAGAGTCAGGTGGTAATCTATACACTAACACACAAACAGAGTCACAGTGGTAATCTATACACTAACACACAAACAGAGTCACAGTGGTAATCTATACACTAACACACAAACAGAGTCAGGTGGTAATCTATACACTAACACAAAAACAGAGTCAGGTTGTAATCTATACACTAACACACAAACAGAGTCAGGTGGTAATCTATACAGTAACACACAAACAGAGTCACAGTGGTAATCTATACACTAACACACAGAGTCAGGTGGTAATCTATACACTAACACACAGAGTCACAGTGGTAATCTATACACTAACACACAGAGTCACAGTGGTAAACTATACACTAACACACAAACAGAGTCAGGTGGTAATCTATACACTAACACACAAACAGAGTCACAGTGGTAATCTATACACTAACAGAGTTACAGTGGTAATCTATACACTAACACGCAAACAGAGTCAGGTGGTAATCTATACACTAACACACAGAGTCAGGTGGTAATCTATACACTAACACACAAACAGAGTCAGGTGGTAATCTATACACTAACACACAAACAGAGTCACAGTGGTACTCTATACACTAACACACAAACAGAGTCAGGTGGTAATCTATACACTAACACACAAACAGAGTCAGGTTGTAATCTATACACTAACACACAAACAGAGTCAGGTGGTAATCTATACACTAACACACAGAGTCACAGTGGTAATCTATACACTAACACACAAACAGAGTCAGGTGGTAATCTATACACTAACACACAAACAGAGTCAGTGGTAATCTATACACTAACAGAGTCACAGTGGTAATCTATACACTAACACACAGAGTCAGGTGGTAAACTATACACTAACACACAAACAGAGTCACAGTGGTAATCTATACACTAACACACAAACAGAGTCAGGTGGTAATCTATACACTAACACACAAACAGAGTCAGCTGGTAATCTATACACTAACAGAGTCACAGTGGTAATCTATACACTAACAGAGTCAGAGTGGTAATCTATACACTAACACAGAGTCAGGTGGTAATCTATACACTAACACACAAACAGAGTCAGGTGGTAATCTATACACTAACACACAAACAGAGTCAGGTGGTAATCTATACACTAACACACAAACAGAGTCACAGTGGTACTCTATACACTAACACACAAACAGAGTCAGGTGGTAATCTATACAGTAACACACAAACAGAGTCACAGTGGTAATCTATACACTAACACACAGAGTCAGGTGGTAATCTATACACTAACACACAGAGTCACAGTGGTAATCTATACACTAACACACAAACAGAGTCAGGTGGTAATCTATACACTAACACACAAACAGAGTCACAGTGGTAATCTATACACTAACACACAAACAGAGTCACAGTGGTAATCTATACACTAACACACAAACAGAGTCAGGTGGTAATCTATACACTAACACACAAACAGAGTCAGGTGGTAATCTATACACTAACACACAAACAGAGTCAGGTGGTAATCTATACACTAACACACAAACAGAGTCAGGTGGTAATCTATACACTAACAGAGTCACAGTGGTAATCTATACACTAACACACAGAGTCAGGTGGTAATCTATACACTAACACACAGAGTCAGGTGGTAATCTATACACTAACACACAAACAGAGTCAGGTGGTAATCTATACACTAACACACAAACAGAGTCAGGTGGTAATCTATACACTAACACACAAACAGAGTCAGGTGGTAATCTATACACTAACACACAAACAGAGTCACAGTGGTAATCTATACACTAACACACAAACAGAGTCAGGTGGTAATCTATACACTAACACACAAACAGAGTCAGGTGGTAATCTATACACTAACACACACACAGAGTCAGGTGGTAATCTATACACTAACACACAAACAAAGTCACAGTGGTAATCTATACACTAACACACAAACAGAGTCAGGTGGTAATCTATACACTAACACACACACAGAGTCACAGTGGTAATCTATACACTAACACACAAACAGTCACAGTGGTAATCTATACACTAACACACAAACAGAGTCAGGTGGTAATCGAAACACTAACACACAAACAGAGTCAGGTGGTAATCTATACACTAACACACAAACAGAGTCAGGTGGTAATCTATACACTAACACACAAACAGAGTCAGGTGGTAATCTATACACTAACACGCAAACAGAGTCACAGTGGTAATCTATACACTAACACACAGAGTCAGGTGGTAATCTATACACTAACACACAGAGTCACAGTGGTAATCTATACACTAACACACAAACAGAGTCAGGTGGTAATCTATACACTAACACACAAACAGAGTCAGGTGGTAATCTATACACTAACACACAAACAGAGTCAGGTGGTAATCTATACACTAACACACAAACAGAGTCAGGTGGTAATCTATACACTAACACACAAACAGAGTCAGGTGGTAATCTATACACTAACACGCAAACAGAGTCACAGTGGTAATCTATACACTAACACACAGAGTCAGGTGGTAATCTATACACTAACACACAGAGTCACAGTGGTAATCTATACACTAACACACAAACAGAGTCAGGTGGTAATCTATACACTAACACACAAACAGAGTCAGAGTGGTAATCTATACACTAACACACAAACAGAGTCAGAGTGGTAATCTATACACTAACACACAAACAGAGTCAGGTGGTAATCTATAACACACAACACACAAACAGAGTCAGGTGGTAATCTATACACTAACACACAAACAGAGTCACTAGAGTCAGGTGGTAATCTATACACTAACACACAAACAGAGTCAGGTGGTAATCTACACTAACACACAAACAGAGTCAGGTGGTAATCTATACACTAACACACAAACAGAGTCAGGTGGTAATCTATACACTAACACACAAACAGAGTCAGGTGGTAATCTATACACTAACACACAAACAGAGTCAGGTGGTAATCTATACACTAACACACAAACAGAGTCAGGTGGTAATCTATACACTAACACACAAACAGAGTCAGGTGGTAATCTATACACTAACACACAGAGTCAGGTGGTAATCTATACACTAACACACAAACAGAGTCAGGTGGTAATCTATACACTAACACACAAACAGAGTCAGGTGGTAATCTATACACTAACACACAAACAGAGTCAGGTGGTAATCTATACACTAACACACAAACAGAGTCACAGTGGTAATCTATACACTAACATGCAAACAGAGTCAGGTGCAGGCAGTAAAACTCTGACACATCTTTCCTATAATATTAGTGAATAATTGTGTTGTAGTATGTTGTCCCTGACTCCTCTCTGTCTCTCAGGTGTAATGTACAAGCCTGGTGCCACCTCACATCCTGTACAGGAGGATACCACCATGCAACCGGTAAGAAAACAGACCATATTAACAACAACGTGTAGTAACAGACGCTCACATCATTAGTGTGTCATTATTACTTATTATAAACCGGTTGGTTCAAACCCTGAATACTAATTAAAGGCTGACAGTCGTGATATATCAGATCGTGTACCACGGGTATGGCAAAACATTTATTTTTACTTTTCTAATTACATTGGTAACCAGTTTTTAATAGCAATAAGGCACCTATGGCCAATATACCACGGCTATATAGGCCATATACCACACCCCCGCGGGCCTTATTGCTTAATTATAACGTTGTTATACTAGTGTGCATACTAGAAGTGACTCATCTGTCCTGGTGTCTCTCTCTTTCTGTGTGTCCGTGTCCAGTCCTGTCCGTCTCTGGGGGACAGTGGGGTGTCCGGCCCCAGCTCACCTATCTCAGAGTCACGCTATGGCCTACACCCTCAGCTTCTACCCAGCGCTGTAAGTGTCGCTCCTCTTCCTCTAGACGTCATCCTCCTCTCTCGCTATGTTTCTCCCACTGAAGACACTGCACAACTGCTTCTTTCTCCCCTCTCTCTCTCTCTCTCTCTCTTTCTCTTTTCTTTTCTTTATTCTCTCTTTTTCTCTTCTCTCTTCTCTCTTTCTCCTCTCTCTTCTCTCTTCTCTCTTTATCCTCTCTCTTCTCTCTTTATCCTCTCTCTCTCTTTCTCTCCTCTCTCTTTCTCTTCTCTCTTCTTTTCTCTCCTCTCTCTTCCTCTTCTCTCTTCTTTTCTCTCCTCTCTCTTCCTCTTCTCTCTTCTTTTCTCTCCTCTCTCTTTCTCTTCTCTCTTCTTTTCTCTCCTCTCTCTTCCTCTTCTCATTCTCCTCTCTCTCTCTCTCTCTCTCTCTCTCCCTCTCTTTCTCCTCTCTCTCTCTCTCTCCCTCTCTTTATCCTCTCTCTTCTCTCTTTATCCTCTCTCTTCTCTCTTTATCCTCTCTCTCTCTCTCTCTCTTTCTCTCCTCTCTCTTTCTCTTCTCTCTTCTTTTCTCTCCTCTCTCTTCCTCTTCTCTCTTCTTTTCTCTCCTCTCTCTTTCTCTTCTCTCTTCTTTTCTCTCCTCTCTCTTCCTCTTCTCATTCTCCTCTCTCTCTCTCTCTCTCTCTCTCTCTCTCTCTTTCTCCTCTCTCTCTCTTCTCTTCTTTTCTCTCCTCTCTCTCTTCTCTTCTTTTCTCTCCTCTCTCTTCCTCTTCTCTTTCTCCTCTCTCTCTCTCTCTCTCTCTCTCTCTCTCTCTCCCTCTCTTTATCCTCTCTCTTCTCTCTTTTTCCCCTCTCTCTCTCTCTCTCTCTTTCTCTCCTCTCTCTCTCTTCCTCTCTTCTTTTCTCTCCTCTCTCTTCCTCTTCTCATTCTCCTCTCTCTCTATTCTCTCTTCTTTTCTCTCCTCTCTCTTCCTCTTCTCATTCTCCTCTCTCGCTCTCTCCCTCTCTTTCTCCTCTCTCTCTCTCCCCCTCTCTTTCTCCTCTCTCTCTCTTCTCTTCTTTTCTCTCCTCTCTCTCTCGTCTCCTTTTCTCTCCTCTCTCTAACCTCTTCCCATTCTCCTCCCTCTCTCTCTCTCTCTCTCTCTCCCTCTCTTTCTTCTCTGTCTCTCTCTCTCTCTCTCTCTCTCTCTCTCTCTCTCTCTCTCTCTCTCTCTCTCTTTCTCTTTCTCCTCTCTCAACCCTCTCTTGTCTCTCCTTCTCTCCATATTTGTCTTATCTCTCTGTCTTTCTCTTTCTCTCCTCTCACTTTCTATTCTCTCTCCCCCTCTCCCCCCCTCTCTCTCTACTCTCACTTTCTATCCTCTCTCTCTCCCGCTCTCTCTCTCTCGCTCTCTCTCTCACTTTCTATCCTCTCTCTCTCTTTCTCTTCCCTACTCTCTCTTCTCTCATTCTCCTCTCTCTTTCTCTTCTCTCTCTCTCTTTCTCTTCTCTTCTCTCTCTTTCTCTTCTCTCTCTCTCTCTCTTTCTCTCTTCTCCTCTCTCAACCCTCTCTTGTCTCTCCTTCTCTCATATTTGTCTTATCTCTCTGTCTTTCTCTTTCTCTCCTCTCACTTTCTATCCTCTCTCTTTCTCTCTCTCTCTCTCTACTCTCACTTTCTATCCTCTCTCCCTCTCCCTCTCTTTCTCTTCTCTCTCTCTCTTTCTCCTCTCTCTCTTGTCTCTCCTTCTCTCCCTCTCTCTCTCTCTCCTTCTCCTCTATTTCATCCCTCTCTCTTGTCTCTCCTTCTCTCCCTCTCTCGCTTCTCTCTCTCTTTCTCCTCTATTTCATCCCTCTCTCTTGTCTCTCCTTCTCTCCATATTTGTCTTCACATTCTATCCTCTCCCCCCTCTCTCTCTCTCCCTCTCTCTACTCTCACTTTCTATCCTCTCTCTCTCTCTCTCTCTCTCTCTCTCTCTCTCTCTCTCTCTCTCTCTCTCTCTCTCTCTCTCTCTCTCTTTCACTTTCTATCCTCTCTCTCTCCTCTCTCAATTCAATTCCCAATTAAGGGATTTATTGACAGGGGAAACATAAGCAAGTGAAGTAGACAATAAACAATACAAATGAACAGTAAACATTACATTATAAGTTCCAAAAGAATAAAGACATTTCAAATGTCATATTATGTCTATATACAGTGTTGTAACGATGTGCAAATAGTTAAAGCACAAAAGGGAAAATAATAAACATAAATGTAGGTTGTATTTTCAACGAATTTAACAGCTCTTTTCTGGATTTTGAACATTAGCAGGTATCATGCTAATTCTCCTCTGCATTCATTATTTGGTGTTTTGCGTTGTACACAGAGGATATTTTAGCAGAATTCTGCATGCAGAGTCTGCATTTGTCCCATTTTGTGAATTCTTGTTTGGTGAGCGGACCCCAGACCTCACAACCATAAGTATTTTTTGCCAGATCCTGTCAAATTTTATGTTCCTTTTGATGGCATAGAAGGCCCTTCTTGCCTTGTCTCTCAGATCGTTCACAGCTTTGTGGAAGTTACCTGTGGTGCTGATGTTTAGGCCAAGGTATGTATAGTTTTTTGTGTGCTCTAGGGCAACAGTGTCTAGATGGAATTTGTATTTGTGGTCCTGGCAACTGGACCTTTTTTGGAACACCAATATTTTGGTCTTACTGAGATTTACTGTCAGGGCCCAGGTCTGACAGAATTTGTTCAGAAGGTCTAAGTGCTGCAGTGGGCCCTCCTTGGTTGGGGACAGAAGCACCAGATCATCAGCAAACAGTAGACATTTGACTTCAGATTCTAGTAAGGTGAGGCCAGGTGCTGCAGACTATTCTAGTGCCCGCGCCAATTAGTTGATATATATCAACGGGGCGGCAGGTAGCGTAGTGGTTAGTGTTGGACTAGTAACCGAAAGGTTGTAAGTTCAAATCCCCGAGCTGACAAGGTACAAATCTGTCGTTCTGCCCCTGAACAGGCAGTTAACCCACTGTTCCGAGGCCGTCATTGTAAATAAGAATTTGTTCTTAACTCACTTGCCTAGTTAAATAAAGCTAAAATAAAATATATGTTGAAGATGGTGAGGCCAAAGCTGCATCCCTGTCTCACCCCACGGCCCCGTGGAAAGTAATGTGTTTTTTTGCCAATTTTAACCTCACACTTTTTTGAGTACATGTATTTTATAATGTCGTATGTTTTTCTTCCAACACCACTTTCCATTCATTTGTATAGCAGACCCTCATGCCAAATTGAGTCAAGGTTTTTTTAAATCAACAAAGCATGAGAAGACTTTGCCTTTGTTCTGGTTTGTTTGTGAATTCGGGTGTTTAGGGTGAATACGTGGTCTGTCTTACGGTAATTTGGTAAAAAGCCAATTTGACATTTGCTCAGTGCATTGTTTTCACTGAGGAAATGGACTAGTTGCTAATGACCCATCTCTCTCTCTCTCTTTTCTCTCTCCTCTCTCTCTCTTTTCTCTCTCTCTCCTCTCTCTATTTTCTCTCTCTCCTCTCTCTTTCCTCTCTCTCTCTCTTTCCTCTCTCTTTCCTTTCCCTCTCCTCTCTCTCTCTCTTTCCTCTATTTCCTCTCTCCTCTCTCTCTTTCCTCTCTCCTCTCTCTCTTCTCTCTCTCCTCTCTCTCCGCTCTCTCTCTTTCCGCTCTCTCTCTTTCCGCTCTCTCTCTTTCCGCTCTCTCTCCCCTCTCTCTTTCCGCTCTCTCTCTTTCCGCTCTCTCTCTTTCCTCTCTCCTCTCTCTCTTTCCTCTCTCTCTCCTCTCTCTCCGCTCTCTCTCTCTCTCTCTCTCTTTCCTCTCTCTCCTCTCTCTCTCTCTTTCCGCTCTCTCTCTCTCTTTCCTCTCTCTCTTTCCTTCCCCTCTCCCTCTCCTCTCTCTCTCTCTCTCTCTTCCTCTTTCCTCTCTCTCTTTCCTCTCTCTCTTTCCTCTTTCCTCTCTCTCTCTCTCTCTCTCTTTCCTCTCTCTCTCTCTTTCCTCTCTCTCTTTCCTTCCCCTCTCCTCTCCTCTCTCTCTCTCCTCTCTTTCCTCTTTCCTCTCTCTCTTTCCTCTCCTCTCTCTCTTTCCTCTTTCCTCTCTCTTTCCTCTCTCTCTCCTCTTTCCTCTCTCTCTCTTTCCGCTCTCTCTCCTCTTTCCTCTCTCTCTCTTTCCTCTCTCTCTTTCCTCTCTCTCTCTTCTCTCTTTCCCTCTCTCTCTCTTTCCTCTCTCTCCTCTCTCTCTCTCCCCTCTCTCTCTCTTTCCTCTCTCTCTTTCCTCTCTCTCTCTTTCCTCTCTCTCTTTCCTCTCTCTCTCTTTCCTCTCTCTCTTTCCTCTCTCCTCTCTCTCTCTCTCTCCTCCCTCTCTCTCTCTCCTCTCTCTCTCTCTCTTTTCTCTCTCTCCTCTCTCTCTTTTCTCTCTTTCCCCTCTCTCTCTCCTCTCTTTCTCCATCTCCCCTGTCCTCTTTCTCTCCTCTCTCTTTCTCTCACAGGTGCGTATGATGGAGGAGGACAGGACAGTGTGGGAGGGGAAGGTGTTTGTGTCTGAACCCATCTCCTCTCTACCTCCGTTGGCTACCACAGACTGTGTCATGGAGGACAGAGGTAGACCTCAGGCAATACAGCAATTCTGTATAATATTGACATAAATAAACATATATTTGATAAATAAGACAAAAAAATAGAACATTTTATTGTAGCTATAGTTATAATTATATCAATGTAGCCTATCGCCCAGCCCCTGTGTGAGCGTGTATGCTTTGGCAGCAGACCAGGTCTGTGGTTGTCCCTCTCTAAGGTTGGTTGTCTCTAAGGTTGGTTGTCCCTAGGTAACTGCAGTCCTCGGTTCATCCTTTCTACCTCCTACTGCGTTCCGTGTGAGGGCCAGACGGCCCTCCAGAGCCACCTACCCCTGGGGGCCCTAGTCAGCCCTCTGGCTAAGCTACACACAGGAGAGGTACTAACCTGTATTATCACAGTTATAGCCTCTTACAGCCTGGTCCCAGATCTAATTGTGCTGTATAGCCAACTACTATAGTCTATAACGACCATATGGTTGTTGTTATGCCATAACAGAGGCCATTGAAGTTGGCTGTGCAACACAAACAGATCTGGAAGGGAAAGAGGGATACCTCGCCTGTACCTCGCCAGGCGTTTCAGCCTATCAGTACCCGCTAGAGCTCGTTGTCGGGCGTCTCCTTTAGCATACACATCAGATGCATATCAACCTGCAACATGCAGCAAACAGAAGCACCAACACTTGATAAATAGTGCATAAACTATTGTAAATAATTAATTGCATGAAGAAATATGTGTAAATGCACCAATAACAATAGACAACAACAATAGTTATTTGTTCAGATAGAGTCAAGGATATGTTTTGTATAATTCTGCAAAGTCCTACAACAAAAATGTAGGCCTATAGCCTATTTTAGTTTCCCTTCTGATAAACACATGACAGTGTAATCCATTCCATCAACTTGATTTGTAGATTTGATTAGTCATAACAGTTTTAGCGGGCCGGCATGGTAGCCTAGTGGTTAGAGCGTTGGGCTAGTAACCACAAGGTTGCAAGATCAAATCCCCGAGCTGACAAGGTACAAATCTGTCGTTCTGCCCCTGAACAAGGCAGTTAACCCACTGTTCTTAGGCCATCATTGAAAATAAGAATTTGTTCTTAACTGACTTGTGTAGTTAAATAAAGGTCAAATATTAGTAATTCATACAGTTCCAGCTTCTTTTGACAAAGTAGAAACAAAAACACATAATGATAATAGTATATATAACCAGCCAGGTCACAGGTCAAATGATTGATTGTGTTCCTATAGAAAAGCACCAGTGCATCAACAATTGTAAAGGATGAATTGCATAAATAAACAGCATATTTTAAGTTTATTATTTAACTAGTTTTTGTTTTGTAGCCAGAGCAATGCTGCTGCGTGAGTGGTCATGTGCTGAACTTATGGACAGTGGAGTGGACAGTGGAGTGGTCATGTGCTGAACGTAGGGACAGTGGAGTGGTCATGTGCTGAATGTAGGGACAGTGGAGTGGTCATGTGCTGAATGTACTGACAGTGGAGTGGTCAGAGGAGTGGTCATGTGCTGAATGTACTGACAGTGGAGTGGTCAGTGGAGTGGTCATGTGCTGAATGTACTGACAGAGGAGTGGTCATGTGCTGAATGTAGGGACAGAGGAGTGGTCATGTGCTGAATGTAGGGACAGAGGAGTGGTCATGTGCTGAATGTAGGGACAGAGGAGTGGTCATGTGCTGAATGTAGGGACAGAGGAGTGGCCAGTGGAGTGGTCATGTGCTGAATGTACTGACAGTGGAGTGGTCAGAGGAGTGGTCATGTGCTGAATGTACTGACAGTGGAGTGGTCAGTGGAGTGGTCATGTGCTGAATGTAGGGACAGAGGAGTGGTCATGTGCTGAATGTAGGGACAGAGGAGTGGTCAGTGGAGTGGTCATGTGCTGAATGTAGGGACAGAGGAGTGGTCAGTGGAGTGGTCATGTGCTGAATGTAGGGACAGTGGAGTGGTCATGTGCTGAATGTAGGGACAGAGGAGTGTTCATGTGCTGAATGTAGGGACAGAGGAGTGGTCAGTGGAGTGGTCATGTGCTGAATGTAGGGACAGAGGAGTGGTCAGTGGAGTGGTCATGTGCTGAATGTAGGGACAGTGGAGTGGTCATGTGCTGAATGTAGGGACAGAGGAGTGTTCATGTGCTGAATGTAGGGACAGAGGAGTGTTCATGTGCTGAATGTAGGGACAGAGGAGTGGTCATGTGCTGAATGTAGGGACAGCATGGATATTCGTGAAAAAGTGACATTTGGAAATAGAGCTGCACCTCTTGAATTATGGGAGTTATTTGACACGTAGGACGTCCTACAGCACATTATCTTGGTGCCTGGCTGGGTACCAACGTCCTACAGCACATTATCTTGGTGCCTGGCTGGGTACCAGGGTCCTACAGCACATTATCTTGGGCCTGGCTGGATATTCAAAACAGTGACATTTGGAAATGGTGCCTGGCTGGGTACCAGGGTTATGGCACATTATCTTGGTGCCTGGCTGGGTACCAACATCCTACAGCACATTATCTTGGTGCCTGGCTGGGTACCAACGTCCTACAGCACATTGTCTTGGTGCCTGGCTGGGTACCAACATCCTACAGCACATTATCTTGGTGCCTGGCTGGGTACCAACGTCCTACAGCACATTGTCTTGGTGCCTGGCTGGGTACCAGGGTCCTACAGCACATTGTCTTGGTGCCTGGCTGGGTACCAACATCCTACAGCACATTATCTTGGTGCCTGGCTGGGTACCAACATCCTACAGCACATTATCTTGGTGCCTGGCTGGGTACCAACATCCTACAGCACATTATCTTGGTGCCTGGCTGGGTACCAACATCCTACAGCACATTATCTTGGTGCCTGGCTGGGTACCAACATCCTACAGCACATTATCTTGGTGCCTGGCTGGGTACCAACATCCTACAGCACATTATCTTGGTGCCTGGCTGGGTACCAACATCCTACAGCACATTATCTTGGTGCCTGGCTGGGTACCAACGTCCTACAGCACATTGTCTTGGTGCCTGGCTGGGTACCAACATCCTACAGCACATTGTCTTGGTGCCTGGCTGGGTACCAACATCCTACAGCACATTATCTTGGTGCCTGGCTGGGTACCAACATCCTACAGCACATTGTCTTGGTGCCTGGCTGGGTACCAACATCCTACAGCACATTATCTTGGTGCCTGGCTGGGTACCAACATCCTACAGCACATTGTCTTGGTGCCTGGCTGGGTACCAACATCCTACAGCACATTGTCTTGGTGCCTGGCTGGGTACCAACATCCTACAGCACATTATCTTGGTGCCTGGCTGGGTACCAACATCCTACAGCACATTATCTTGGTGCCTGGCTGGGTACCAACATCCTACAGCACATTATCTTGGTGCCTGGCTGGGTACCAGGGTCCTACAGCACATTGTCTTGGTGCCTGGCTGGGTACCAACATCCTACAGCACATTATCTTGGTGCCTGGCTGGGTACCAACATCCTACAGCACATTATCTTGGTGCCTGGCTGGGTACCAACATCCTACAGCACATTATCTTGGTGCCTGGCTGGGTACCAACATCCTACAGCACATTATCTTGGTGCCTGGCTGGGTACCAGGGTCCTACAGCACATTATCTTGGTGCCTGGCTGGGTACCAGGGTCCTACAGCACATTATCTTGGTGCCTGGCTGGGTACCAACGTCCTACAGCACATTATCTTGGTGCCTGGCTGGGTACCAACATCCTACAGCACATTATCTTGGTGCCTGGCTGGGTACCAGGGTCCTACAGCACATTGTCTTGGTGCCTGGCTGGGTACCAACGTCCTACAGCACATTATCTTGGTGCCTGGCTGGGTACCAACATCCTACAGCACATTATCTTGGTGCCTGGCTGGGTACCAGGGTCCTACAGCACATTGTCTTGGTGCCTGGCTGGGTACCAACGTCCTACAGCACATTGTCTTGGTGCCTGGCTGGGTACCAACGTCCTACAGCACATTGTCTTGGTGCCTGGCTGGGTACCAACATCCTACAGCACATTATCTTGGTGCCTGGCTGGATACCAGGGTCCTACAGCACATTATCTTGGTGCCTGGCTGGGTACCAACATCCTACACCACATTATCTTGGTGCCTGGCTGGGTACCAACATCCTACAGCACATTGTCTTGGTGCCTGGCTGGGTACCAGGGTCCTACAGCACATTGTCTTGGTGGGTTAAGTTAAGAATAGGTGTGAAAAAACAAAATAAATAGTTTTATGTTCGTGCTTCTACACCTGCATTGCTTGCTGTTTGGGGTTTTAGGCTGGGTTTCTGTACAGCACTTTGAGATATCAGCTGATGTACGAAGGGCTGTATAAATACATTTGATTTGATTTCAACATTCTGACAAATTAGTTGTGTTGGGAAATATATCTATATATATATATATATATATTACGAAATGAAACGTGGTGGTTCTCGTGTTAACCCAACCTCTCTGAATCAGAGAGTGGCACCAGGCGAGTCTCACGAAAAATATAAATACATTAAATACAAGGAAGGGCTGGTGGGAACTATTGATAACAAAATAGGAGTTAAGCCATCACTATATTTAGAATCGAGAACCACTAGAGTCTGTCGAGCTTGTGAATCCTGTTCCTTACCCTGGTTGTTTTGTGCTCTCCAGCGCCCCCTGTCTGTGTGTATGGAGGCAGACACTGTAAAGGGCTGTGGGGAGTGTGGGGCTTACATGTGTTCAGCTATGGGATGGCAGGACTGTGGACAGAGATTCTACTGCCCATTCTGTGGGAAACTCCGTGAAGGTAAGATACATTTATCCTGCTCAATGTCTTCTGTTCTCTTCTCAGCCTGGAACACAGCACTTGTTGTCTCCATCTCTTTCTCTCTCCCTGCCCTTTCTCTTATTCTCCTTTACATAACTCATGTTCCCTCTGTTTTTGTCCGTCTTTACTCTGTCTCTCCCTCCTAATCGTTACTCTCTCCCTCCTCTGTCTCTCCCTCCTAATCGTTACTCTCTCCCTCCCCTGTCTCTCTCTCTCCCCCTCCTCTGTCTCTCCCTCTGTCTCTCAGTTGGATGGCAGCATTACCAGCCAACACAGGGAGTAGAGGGGAACAGAGTGGACAGAGAGCAGAGACCTGAGCTCAGTCTGGGCTCCTATGAGATACTGGACAGTCAACAGGATGTGCCTGCTTCTGTGTTGCTCCTGGCCGTGGATGTGTCTGCTGCAGCACTGAGAGGAGGACACCTGGAGCTCATCAGTCAGCAGCTACGTTCTCTACTCACATCACTAAATAGGTAAAACACACACACACACACACACACACACACACACACACACACACACACACACACACACACACACACACACACACACACACACACACACACACACACACACACACACACACACACACACACACATCATACTTAGTTCCCTCTTTGTTTGTTTAAGGGAGGAAGGTGCGTTCCAATCAGATGTCCGTGTGGGGTTGATGACCTATGACAGCCGGATCCACCTCTATGACCTCAGCCCTGCCCTGTCCCGCCCACACATGCTGGTCGTCACGGAGACAGAGGACCTGCAGCTTCCTGTGAGGGAGGGGCTTCTAGTTCCACTCAAAGACTGCATAGACAGTATCAACAGGTAGGTTTGACACTCTTAAAAATAAAAAAGTGCTATCTAGATCCTAAAATGGTTCGTCGGCTGTCCCCCTTTGAAGAACCCTTTTTGGTTCCAGGTAAAAACCCTTTTTGGCTCTACATGGAACCCAAAAGTATTTTGCCTGGAACCCAAAATGCTTTTACCTGGAACCAAAAAGCGTTCTACCTGGAACCCAAAATGCTTTTACCTGGAACCAAAAAGCGTTCTACCTGGAACCAAAAAGCGTTCTACTTGGAACTAAAAAGGGTTCAACCTGGAACCAAAAATGGTTGTCCTATGGGGACAGCCCAAAGAACCCTTTTGGAACCTTTTGTTCTAAGAGCGTACAGTATAGCATGGAGACATAGCTTGGGCAGTCAAGTATGTGTGCCTGCCTACTGCGTATACTAGCCAAGCACACTCAGAACAAATTAGCGATTGCCAATAAGCATTCCGGATGTGGACATCAGTCCAGACAAAGTGTCACTATAGAATTCTATCCCCGCAGAAAATTATCAACTTAGCTGTAATACTAGAAAGGCTTCCCTTAATGCACACAATGATTTCTTTAATTGAGTCAACCTTTCCTCTCTGTGTTGTGTAGTGTCCTGCAGCGTATCCCTCTGTTCAGTGCAGAGTTTGAGGAGGCAGGTGGAGTTCTCCTGGAGCTGCCTGTCAAGGCTGGACTGGTCGTTCTACAGGTCAGAACCTCTATCTAAAACACACACACACACACACACACACACACACACACACACACACACACACACACACACACACACACACACACACACACACACACACACACACACACACACACACACACACACACACACACACACACACACACACACACACCAACTCTGAAGAAGAGTCTAGAATTGTCCTGAGAAAACTCAGTAGTAGAGATATAACACAGGGCTTCTCTTCACACCCTGCAGGAGTTGGGTTGTCCTGGCAAGCTGCTGGTCTTCCAAACTGCTCCCTTCATCGAGGGGACACACACACACAACTCCTCTAGCTTCTTCAGCTCCAACAAACCAAAGGTAAACACACACACACACACACACACACACACACACACACACACACACACACACACACACACACACACACACACACACACACACACACACACACACACACACACACACACACACACACACACACACACACTCTCATTCAGTGATTTAACCCTTTCTTCTCTCTCTCTGTTTTGTATCCCAGTCTCTGTTTCAGCCTCCGGACCCTGCTGTCTCATTGGCTAAGGAGTGTGTCAGTCAGGGCTGTGGCGTGCACCTGTTTGTGTTCTCCCAGCAGGATGTGGGCGGGGCTTGGCCGGGACATGTTCCTTACCTGACAGGTGGAGAGCTGCACTGCTACCACAGTCTCCAGGTAGCAGACCAGACATTAAGGAATGCAGGAATGTTACATGTGGCTAAACACTTGAGATAGAGTAATTAAAAAGAACTCCACTAATTAGACATAAGCATTAATGTATGTATAAACACTGTTCATGGAATTGTTTTTTTATCTAAACACTGCTGCCATTCATTTCTAATGTGGAAAGTTGTGAAATGACCTTAGGGCACTTTTCCATACACTAGATTACCATAAGTATGTGGACACCTGCTCGTCTAACATTTCATTCCAAAATCACGGGCATTCATATGGAGTTGGTCCCCCTTTTGCTTCTATAACAGCCTCCACTCTTCTGGGAAGGCTTTCCACTAGATGTTGGAATGTTGCTGCTGGGCCTTGCTTCCATTCAGCCACAAGAGCATTAGTGAGGTCGGGCACTGATGTTGGGCGATTACGCCTGGCTCCAGTCACCGTTCCAATTCATCCCAAAGGTGTTCGATGGGGTTGAGGTCAGGGCTCTGTGCAGGCCAGTCAAGTTCTTCCACACCGATCTCGACAAACCATTTCCATATGGAACTCGCTTTATGCCACGGAGGCATTGTCATGCTGAAACAGGAAAGGGCATTCCCCAAACTGATTCCACAAAGTTGGAAGCAGAGAATCTAGAATGTCACTGTATGCTGTATGCTCTTCACTGGAACCTAGTGGCTCGAACCAATGAAAAACAACCACAGACCATTATTCCTCTTGCACCAAACTTTACAGTTGGCATTATGCATTGGGGCGGGTAGCATTCTCCTGGCATCCGCCAAACCCAGATTTGTCCGTTGGACTGCCAGTTGGTGAAGCGTAATTCATCACTTCAGAGAGAACATTTCCACTGCTCCAATGGCGGAGAGCTTTACACCACTCCAGACGACGCTTGGCACTGCGCATGGTGATCTTAGGCTTGTGTGCAGCTGCTTGGCCATGGAAACCCATTTCATGAAGCTCCAGATTAACAGTTATTGTGCTGACGTTGCTTCCAGAGGAGGTTTAGAACTCAGTAGTGAATGTTGCAACCGAGGACAGACATTTTTACATGCTTCAGCATTCGTCGGACCCGTTCTGTGAGCTTATGTACCACTTCACGGCTGAGCCGTTGTTGCGCCTAGACGTTTCTACTTCACAATAATAGTACTTACAGTTGACCGGGGCAGCTCTAGCTGTGGTTTTTTGGAAATGTGGCATCCTATGACGGTAAGTGAAAGTCACTCATCAGTAAGGCCATTCTACTGGTAATGTTTGTCTATGGAGATTGCATGGCTGTGTGCTCGATTTTATACACCTGTCAGCAACGGGTGTGGCTGAAATAGCCAAATCCACTAATTTCAAAAGGTGTCCACATACAGTTGAAGTCGGAAGTCTTCACACACCTTAGCCAAATACATTTAAACTCAGTTTTTCACAATTCCTAACATTTAATCCTAGTAAAAGGTCAGTTAGGATCACCACTTTTAAGAATGTGAAATGAAAATGTTAGAATAATAGTTGAGAGAATGATTTAGTTCAGCTTTTATTTCTTTCATCACATTCCCAGTGGGTCAGAAGTTTATATACACTCAGTTAGTATTTGGTAGCATTGCTTTTAAATTGTATAACTTGGGTCAAACATTTCGGGGAGCCTTCCACAAGCTTCACCACAATAAGTTGGGTGAATTTTGGCCCATTTCTCCTGACAGAGCTGGTGTAACAAGTCATGTTTGCTTGCCTCCTTGCTCGCACACGCTTTTTCAGTTCTGCCCACAAATGTTCTATAGGGTGGAGGTCAGGGCTTTGTGATGGCCAATCCAATACCTTGACTTTGTTGTCCTTAAGCCATTTTGCCACAACTTTGGAAGTATGCTTGGGGTCATTGTCGAATTGGAAGACCCATTTGAGACCAAGCTTTAACTTCCTGACAGATGTCTTGAGATGTTGCTTCAATATATCCACATAATTGTCCGTCCTCATGATGCCATCTATTTTGTGAAGTGCACCAGTCCCTCCTGCAGCAAAGCACCCCACATGATGCTGCCACCCCCGGTCTTCACCGTTGGGATGGTGTTCTTCGGCTTGCAAGCCTCCCCCTTTTTCCTCCAAACATAACGATGGTCATTATGGCCAAACAGTTATATTTTTGTTTCATCAGACCAGAGGACATTTCTCCAAAAAGTACGATCTTTGTCCCCATGTGCAGTTGCAAACCGTAGTCTGGCTTTTTATGGCGGTTTTGGAGCAGTGGCTTCTTCCTTGCTGAGCGGCCTTTCAGGTTATGTCGATATAGGACTTGTTTTAATGTGGATATAGATACTTTTGTACCTGTTTCCTCCAGCATCTTCACAAGGTCCTTTGCTGTTGTTCTGGGATTGATTTGCACTTTTTGCACCAAAGTACGTTCATCTCTAGGAGACAGAACGTGTCTCCTTCCTGAGCGGTATGACGGCTGCGTGGTCCCATGGTGTTTATACTTGCGTACTATTGTTTGTACAGATGAATGTGGTACCATCAGGTGCTTGGAAATTGCTCCCAATGATGAACCAGACTTGTGGAGGTCTACAATTGTTTTTCTGAGGTCTTGGCTGATTTCTTTAGATTTTCCCATGATGTAACGCAAAGAGGCAATGAGTTCGAAGGTAGGCCTTGTAATACATCCACAGGTACACCTCCAACTGACTCAAATGATGTCAATTAGCCTATCAGAAGCTTCTAAAGCCATTACATTATTTTCAGGAATTTTACAAGCTGTTTAAAGGCACAGTCAACTTAATGTATGTAAACTTCTGACCCACTGGAATTGTGATACAGTGAATTATAAGTGAAATAATCTGTCTGTAAACAATTGTTGGAAGAATTACAAGTGTCAAGCACAAAGTAGATGTCCTAACCGACTTGCCAAAACTATAGTTTGTTAACAAGACATTTGTGGAGTGGTTGAAACACTAAGGTTGGAGTCATTAAAACTAGTTTATGTAAACTTCCGACTTCAACTGTACTTTTGTATATATAGTGTAGTTCTGTATGATCAAGATACTAGAGCGTTTGGTACCCTGATCTGCGCTATAAAGCGTGTGTAAAATGCAACCAAACCATGACTGAAATCAATCCTGTACTTAGCGGGTCCAAGATCCAGGACCAAAGTACCAGGTATTGTGACGCAGCAGCACCGTGAATCGCCTGGAACCTTTTGCCCATTGTAAACAAGATAGCTTGCTAACGTCACAGGTCTTGTAAATGCAAAACATATTTGTAGAATTCTCAACAAACGCTTCAGGAAACCAAACAAGTGAACCAAATGTAATATGTGAAAAAACCCTTAGTTTGGGGTGCACAATTCTAATTCAACATCTAACTGATGTTCCAGGGAGAGTTGGACAGGGAGCGTTTCAGCAGTGACCTGAGGAGGACTGTAGAGACAGAGACGGGCTATAGGGCCACACTCAGGGTACATGTCAGTAAAGGTAAGACCAGATCTCTCCTTTCCTCTCTGTCTCTGTCTCTTTCTCTCTCTCTACCAAGACAACGTGATGATATACATGTGTTCTGATACAGTTATTGATCTCTGTCCCTCTAGATCTGCGCGTGTCAGGGTGTTATGGCTCGTTCGTCCCCGGGCCCAACCCCGCCCACGTCACCATGGCAACCCTTGATTGGCGTACGACGCTGGCCGTTGAGTTAACACACAGCAGAGCTCTGGACGAAAAGAGGGGCGTGGTCGTACAGGTGGGTGGAGTTTTGCTGTAGAAGCACTTTGTGACAGTTGCTGATCTAAAATAGTCTAGAAAGACAGGTCGTAAGGTCAGAATACTGTAACATGTAAATAGTCTAGAAAGACAGGTCATAAGGTCAGAATACTGTAACATGTAAATAGTCTAGAAAGACAGGTCGTAAGGTCAGAATACTGTAACATGTAAATAGTCTAGAAAGACAGGTCGTAAGGTCAGAATACTGTAGCATGTAAATAGTCTAGAAAGACAGGTCGTAAGGTCAGAATACTGTAACATGTAAATAGTCTAGAAAGACAGGTCGTAAGGTCAGAACTGTAACATGTAAATAGTCTAGAAAGACAGGTCATAAGGTCAGAATACTGTAACATGTAAATAGTCTAGAAAGACAGGTCATAAGGTCAGAATACTGTAACATGTAAATAGTCTAGAAAGACAGGTCGTAAGGTCAGAATACTGTAACATGTAAATAGTCTAGAAAGACAGGTCGTAAGGTCAGAATACTGTAACATGTAAATAGTCTAGAAAGACAGGTCATAAGGTCAGAATACTGTAACATGTAAATAGTCTAGAAAGACAGGTCATAAGGTCAGAATACTGTAACATGTAAATAGTCTAGAAAGACAGGTCGTAAGGTCAGAATACTGTAACATGTAAATAGTCTAGAAAGACAGGTCGTAAGGTCAGAATACTGTAACATGTAAATAGTCTAGAAAGACAGGTCGTAAGGTCAGAATACTGTAACATGTAAATAGTCTAGAAAGACAGGTCATAAGGTCAGAATACTGTAACATGTAAATAGTCTAGAAAGACAGGTCGTAAGGTCAGAATACTGTAACATGTAAATAGTCTAGAAAGACAGGTCATAAGGTCAGAATACTGTAACATGTAAATAGTCTAGAAAGACAGGTCGTAAGGTCAGAATACTGTAACATGTAAATAGTCTAGAAAGACAGGTCATAAGGTCAGAATACTGTAACATGTAAATAGTCTAGAAAGACAGGTCATAAGGTCAGAATACTGTAACATGTAAATAGTCTAGAAAGACAGGTCATAAGGTCAGAATACTGTAACATGTAAATAGTCTAGAAAGACAGGTCGTAAATAGGTCAGAATACTGTAACATGTAAATAGTCTAGAAAGACAGGTCATAAGGTCAGAATACTGTAACATGTAAATAGTCTAGAAAGACAGGTCGTAAGGTCAGAATACTGTAACATGTAAATAGTCTAGAAAGACAGGTCATAAGGTCAGAATACTGTAACATGTAAATAGTCTAGAAAGACAGGTCGTAAGGTCAGAATACTGTAACATGTAAATAGTCTAGAAAGACAGGTCGTAAGGTCAGAATACTGTAACATGTAAATAGTCTAGAAAGACAGGTCATAAGGTCAGAATACTGTAACATGTAAATAGTCTAGAAAGACAGGTCATAAGGTCAGAATACTGTAACATGTAAATAGTCTAGAAAGACAGGTCATAAGGTCAGAATACTGTAACATGTAAATAGTCTAGAAAGACAGGTCATAAGGTCAGAATACTGTAACATGTAAATAGTCTAGAAAGACAGGTCATAAGGTCAGAATACTGTAACATGTAAATAGTCTAGAAAGACAGGTCATAAGGTCAGAATACTGTAACATGTAAATAGTCTAGAAAGACAGGTCATAAGGTCAGAACTGTAACATGTAAATAGTCTAGAAAGACAGGTCATAAGGTCAGAATACTGTAACATGTAAATAGTCTAGAAAGACAGGTCATAAGGTCAGAACTGTAACATGTAAATAGTCTAGAAAGACAGGTCATAAGGTCAGAATACTGTAACATGTAAATAGTCTAGAAAGACAGGTCATAAGGTCAGAATACTGTAACATGTAAATAGTCTAGAAAGACAGGTCATAAGGTCAGAACTGTAACATGTAAATAGTCTAGAAAGACAGGTCATAAGGTCAGAATACTGTAACATGTAAATAGTCTAGAAAGACAGGTCGTAAGGTCAGAATACTGTAACATGTAAATAGTCTAGAAAGACAGGTCGTAAGGTCAGAATACTGTAACATGTAAATAGTCTAGAAAGACAGGTCATAAGGTCAGAATACTGTAACATGTAAATAGTCTAGAAAGACAGGTCATAAGGTCAGAATACTGTAACATGTAAATAGTCTAGAAAGACAGGTCATAAGGTCAGAACTGTAACATGTAAATAGTCTAGAAAGACAGGTCATAAGGTCAGAATACTGTAACATGTAAATAGTCTAGAAAGACAGGTCATAAGGTCAGAATACTGTAACATGTAAATAGTCTAGAAAGACAGGTCGTAAGGTCAGAATACTGTAACATGTAAATAGTCTAGAAAGACAGGTCATAAGGTCAGAATACTGTAACATGTAAATAGTCTAGAAAGACAGGTCATAAGGTCAGAATACTGTAACATGTAAATAGTCTAGAAAGACAGGTCATAAGGTCAGAATACTGTAACATGTAAATAGTCTAGAAAGACAGGTCGTAAGGTCAGAATACTGTAACATGTAAATAGTCTAGAAAGACAGGTCATAAGGTCAGAACTGTAACATGTAAATAGTCTAGAAAGACAGGTCATAAGGTCAGAATACTGTAACATGTAAATAGTCTAGAAAGACAGGTCATAAGGTCAGAATACTGTAACATGTAAATAGTCTAGAAAGACAGGTCATAAGGTCAGAATACTGTAACATGTAAATAGTCTAGAAAGACAGGTCATAAGGTCAGAATACTGTAACATGTA
The DNA here is from genome assembly GCF_023373465.1 of Oncorhynchus keta. Classification (NCBI taxonomy): domain Eukaryota; kingdom Metazoa; phylum Chordata; class Actinopteri; order Salmoniformes; family Salmonidae; genus Oncorhynchus; species Oncorhynchus keta. The sequence goes on along the minus strand of NC_068445.1, from coordinate 38,573,749 downwards.
AATAGTCTAGAAAGACAGGTCATAAGGTCAGAACTGTAACATGTAAATAGTCTAGAAAGACAGGTCATAAGGTCAGAACTGTAACATGTAAATAGTCTAGAAAGACAGGTCATAAGGTCAGAACTGTAACATGTAAATAGTCTAGAAAGACAGGTCATAAGGTCAGAACTGTAACATGTAAATAGTCTAGAAAGACAGGTCATAAGGTCAGAATACTGTAACATGTAAATAGTCTAGAAAGACAGGTCAGGTCAGAACTGTAACATGTAAATAGTCTAGAAAGACAGGTCATAAGGTCAGAATACTGTAACATGTAAATAGTCTAGAAAGACAGGTCATAAGGTCAGAACTGTAACATGTAAATAGTCTAGAAAGACAGGTCATAAGGTCAGAATACTGTAACATGTAAATAGTCTAGAAAGACAGGTCATAAGGTCAGAATACTGTAACATGTAAATAGTCTAGAAAGACAGGTCATAAGGTCAGAACTGTAACATGTAAATAGTCTAGAAAGACAGGTCATAAGGTCAGAATACTGTAACATGTAATTGTATTTGTCAACACTGTTGTATTATATCTTTGCCAAGCTATGAAGCTTTACTACATGTTGATGATATTGTTACCCTTTCATTCTCTCCTAAGACCGTCCTGTCCTACACCAGCCAACAGGGAGAGAGGAGGACCCGGGTCCACAGTCTGTCTCTGTGCTGCTCACACCACCTACTGGACACCTTCTGTAACTGCCAGGCCCAGACTCTGCTCACCTTCTACTGCAAGAAGAGTAAGATCACTCACTGACTAACCTTAACCTTCTACTGCAAGAAGAGTGAGATCACTCACTGACTAACCCTAACCTTAACCTTCTACTGCAAAAAGAGTGAGATCACTCACTGACTAACCCTAACCTTAACCTTAACTCTAACCTTAACCTTAATCCTAACCTTAACCCTAACATGCACCCTTAACCCTAACCTTAATCCTAACCTTAACCTTAATCCTAACCTTAATCCTAACCTTAATCCTAACCCTAACCTTAATCCTAACCTTAACCTTAACCTTAATCCTAACCTTAACCCTAACTTTAACCCTAACCTTAACTCCAACCTTAACCCTAACCTTAACTCTAACCTTAATCCTAACCTTAATCCTAACCTTAACCCAAACATGCACCCCTAACCTTAATCCTAACCTTAACCTTAACCTTGTCCCTTTACTCTTCTTGCAGTAGAAGGTTGTCTCCAGTCTAGAAGACTTACTGTAGGAAGTGACTGATAATTACATAGATAATAAGTGTACCCATTGGATAGGGGTAAAGTAGAGGAACTCTTCTAACCAGTCCTGGCTGGTTCTATTTTTAACTGTTCATCTATATCAGAAAGTTATGAGTTAATATGTTGTGTTTTGGACACTGCCTGAACACTGCCCTATATTCCTTCCTTCCTTCCTTCCTTCCTTCCTTCCTTCCTTCCTTCCTTCCTTCCTTCCTTCCTTCCTTCCTTCCTTCCTTCCTTCCTTCCTTCCTTCCTTCCTTCCTTCCTTCTGTCTCTGTCTCTCTCTCTCACTCTCTCTCTCTGTCTCTGTCTCTGTCTCTGTCTCTGTCTCTGCTGTCCTTCTCTCTGTCTCTCTGTCTGTCTCTCTGTCTGTCTCTCTGTCTGTCTCTCTGTCTGTCTCTCTGTCTCTCTCTCTCCTCCAGTGTACTGTGCCGTGTTGGAGCGCCCTCTACAGGAGCTGAGAGAGGAACTGCAGACAGAGGTGACAGAGTCCTTGGCCTGCTATAGGAAACACTGCAGCTCCTCCTCTGTGTCCCCGGGACAGGTGAGTGGACATTGGACATCATGGATTTGAATAGCAATCTCCCTGTCAAGAGTTCATGTGGTTGTTGTGGATATCTCATCAAGCTCCTCATACATACAGTATTTCCACTCTACTTTTCTATAAACAAAAAGAGTTTCCCATTTAGTAAAGGTTATAAAGAGTTTGCAGGAAAAACTTCAAACAACATCAAGGCAGTGAAAACAGCACTTTATGCCTGGTTTAACTGAGGTGATTTTCTCTCTGTGTGTCTCTCTTTTAGTCCGCAGTGCCTGAAGACCCTGCCAATCTACTTCAACAGCCTGAGTTGTCTGTGTTTGTCTCTGTGTGTATCTTACTATAGCTCAGGGTTTTCAAAACTAGGGGTCGTGACCCCATGTGGGGTCTTGAGAGAAAACGTTGCGTGTTGTTCACAGCACCGGGGTTACGTCAGTAACCTCCTGTAGCCGCTAGATACGGTTGTAATAAACAGAGAGGTTTCTGTTCTTCCTAATAATGTGGATCTATCTTTTGAACGGTTTAATCGACAAAATATTGTGACCTCATCCCTGAAAGATAGAACTCTCTGGAACACGTATGTTTGTACTGTTTCCCTCCACCGTGCCCACAAGCCGCAGGAGAACAGAGTGGACAAGACCAGGTGCTAAATCAGACTGGGGGAAAAGAACATCATCAATGACTGTTATATTTTCTACACAGAAGATTCTAGAACATGATTGCCTGATGATCTTCTGAACCAACATTCCAATACCTTTCTGATGCATTTCAGTCACTTTAAACCTTTTTTCACTTAGTGGGTTCGCGAAAATGTTTTGCTTTCAAAATGGGGTCACGGGCCTGTAGCTGGTCCTTCCCTCTTCCTGAAGACCCTCCAGTACCTGAGTTGAGACCTCTGCCCTCTACCCCAGCACCTGAAGACCCTGCCAACTCAGCCTGAGTTGACTGTGTACATCTCTGTGTGTATCTTACTATAGAAACTGGTCCTCTGTGCACCTGAAGACCCTGTGAGTGGACCTCAACAGCCTGAGTTGACTGTGTACATCTCTGTGTGTATCTTACTATAGCTGGTCCTACCCCAGCACCTGAAGACCCTGCCAGTCTACCTCAACAGCCTGAGTTGACTGTGTATCTCTGTGTGTATCTTACTATAGCTGGTCCTACCCCAGCACCTGAAGACCCTGCCAGTCTACCTCAACAGCCTGAGTTGACTGTGTACATCTCTGTGTGTATCTTACTATAGCTGGTCCTACCCCAGCACCTGAAGACCCTGCCAGTCTACCTCAACAGCCTGAGTTGACTGTGTACATCTCTGTGTGTATCTTACTATAGCTGGTCCTTCACCCCCAGCACCTGAAGACCCTGCCAGTCTACCTCAACAGCCTGAGTTGACTGTGTACATCTCTGTGTGTATCTTACTATAGCTGGTCCTACACCTGAAGACCCTGCCAGTCTACCTCAACAGCCTGAGTTGAGTGTACATCTCTGTAATAAATCTTACTATAGCTGGTTTCCCTGTCTCCTCAACAGCCTGAGTTGACTGTGTACATCTCTGTGTATCTTACTATAGCTGGTCCTACCCCAGCACCTGAAGACCCTGCAGTCTACCTCAACAGCCTGAGTTGACTGTGTACTCTCTGTGTAATCTTACTATAGTGGTCCTACCCCAGCACCTGAAGACCCTGCCAGCTACCTCAACAGCCTGAGTTGACTGTGACTCTGTGTGCTTACTATAGCTGGTCCTACCCCAGCACCTGAAGACCCTCCAGTCTACCTCATGAGTTGACTGTTATATCTCTGTGTGTATCTTACCCAGCACCTGAAGATTCTAGAACATGATTGCCTGATGATCTCTGAACCAACATTCAATACCCTGAGTTGACTGTTACATCTCTGTTTTCTTACTATAGCTGGGTTACCCCAGCACCTGAAGACCCTGCTCTACCTCAAAAGCCTGGGACTGTCATCTCTGTGGCCTGTGAGCTGGTCCTTCCCCAGTACCTGAAGACCCTGCCAGTCTACTTCAACAGCCTGAGTTGACTGTGTACATCTCTGTGTGTATCTTACTATAGCTGGTCCTACCCCAGCACCTGAAGACCCTGCCAGTCTACCTCAACAGCCTGAGTTGACTGTGTACATCTCTGTGTGTATCTTACTATAGCTGGTCCTACCCCAGCACCTGAAGACCCTGCCAGTCTACCTCAACAGCCTGAGTTGACTGTGTATATCTCTGTGTGTATCTTACTATAGCTGGTCCTACCCCAGCACCTGAAGACCCTGCCAGTCTACCTCAACAGCCTGAGTTGACTGTGTACATCTCTGTGTGTATCTTACTATAGCTGGTCCTACCCCAGCACCTGAAGACCCTGCCAGTCTACCTCAACAGCCTGAGTTGACTGTGTACATCTCTGTGTGTATCTTACTATAGCTGGTCCTACCCCAGCACCTGAAGACCCTGCCAGTCTACCTCAACAGCCTGAGTTGACTGTGTACATCTCTGTGTGTATCTTACTATAGCTGGTCCTACCCCAGCACCTGAAGACCCTGCCAGTCTACCTCAACAGCCTGAGTTGACTGTGTATATCTCTGTGTGTATCTTACTATAGCTGGTCCTACCCCAGCACCTGAAGACCCTGCCAGTCTACCTCAACAGCCTGAGTTGACTGTGTACATCTCTGTGTGTATCTTACTATAGCTGGTCCTACCCCAGCACCTGAAGACCCTGCCAGTCTACCTCAACAGCCTGAGGAAGAGTGAAGTTCTGCTTCCCGGCCTCCGCAGTTCAGTACACCAACGCCTGCAGCTCCGCTGTCAAGTGGTCTCCATGGATACCAAGACCACAGCAGGACACTTCTACCCTCTGCTGCTACCACTGGTAAGGGGTGGTGGGGGTGGTGTTGGTGGTGGGGGTGATGGTAGTGGTGGAGGTGATGGTGGGGGTGGTGGATGGTGTTGGTGGTGATAGTGGGGGTGATGGGGGTGGGGGTGGGGGGATGATGGTGATGGTGGGGGTGATGGTAGTGATGGTGGGGGTGGTGGATGGTGATGGTGGGGGTGATGGTAGTGGTGGAGGTGATGGTAGTGATGGTGGGGGTGGTGGATGGTGTTGGTGGTGATAGTGGGGGTGATGGGGGTGGGGGTGGGGGTGATGGTAGTGATGGTGGGGGTGATGGTAGTGATGGTGGGGGTGGTGGATGGTGTTGGTGGTGATAGTGGGGGTGATGGGGGTGGGGGTGGGGGTGATGGTGGGGGGGATGATGGTGATGGTGGGGGTGATGGTAGTGATGGTGGGGGTGGTGGATGGTGATGGTGATGACATCACATGGTATAATTGAGATATAAATACATAGCCACATCAGTTTCTCTGTCACAGCATCTCCCTCCCTCTCTCACACGGACTCCACTATGTCTCTTCCTCCTCCAGCCAGTAGGTGGCGATACCTCCAGTCCTCTCAGCCTAGGGGAGGCTGTTCGCTGCACTGCTGCTAGCCTGGACCATGGAGGTCTCTACCTGGTCCACGGACCCCTGGTTCTGCTACTCTGGGTGGGCCACAACGTCTCGAACACCTCCCTGGTCCAACTCTTCAACATCACCTGTCTGTCCACACTACCCTCTGGAGAGGTGAGCGAGGGGGAGGGGGGTGGGTGAGGGAGAAGGTGAGAGGGGAGACAGTGAGGGAATGTGAAGGATGAGGGCGTGGAAGTGGAATACATCGTCAATTATTTGTGGAAAGAGGTGAAAGGACCACCGCTGATTTTAGAGTCGATATCTACAGTATTTATAATATGTGTCTCTGTGTGTGTCTGTGCAGACGAAGCTGCCTGTGCTGGACAACCCTCTGTCTGTTAGTGTGAGGTCACTCATCAACGCCCTGAACTCACAGACACACTATACTCGCAAGGTGGGGCTCTGGAGAACTTCCTTCTTGGGGTTGGCATGAACGTTGGAGAGAGGAGGTTAAGTAGTTGTGACAACATAACCTCTGACTAATATTTTAGATATGACTGACTGTGTGTGTGTCTCTCTCTCCCCAGCTGCGTGTGGTGAAGCAGGGGGACAGCTGTGAGGAGGCTTTACAACGCCTCCTGGTAGAAGATAAGAGTCCCAACGGGGGAGCGAGCTACGCTGACTTCCTGTACCACCTCCACGTCAACTCTATACAACTGCTGGTTCGTTAGTTGTAAAATGGTTTGAACTGGAAAACGCAAACGTGGGATTCTAATTGGACAAGTCCAGCTAATCCCTCCCATGTTTCATTCAGCGTTTCTTCTGTTTGGTGCCTAATGAACATGACCCTGGTGTTTTCAGCAGTATGGCCAGGGGTTTTTACAGATCACCTCAACCACATGTGAATGATCATATCCTTATTTGACTTACAGTATGCAACTGGTTGTTGTACTTGATGTTCATCAGCAAAAGGTGATGTCTTATTTTTTTGCCAGTTGTAGTAATAACTTTTCAAATCAAGTAACATTTCATTGGTCACATACACGTGGTTAGCAGATATTATTGGTCACATACATGTGGTTAGCAGATATTATTGGTCACATACACGTGGTTAGCAGATGTTATTGGTCACATACACATGGTTAGCAGATGTTATTGGTCACATACACATGGTTAGCAGATATTATTGGTCACATACACATGGTTAGCAGATATTATTGGTCACATACACATGGTTAGCAGATATTATTGGTCACATACACGTGGTTAGCAGATATTATTGGTCACATACACGTGGTTAGCAGATATTATTGGTCACATACACGTGGTTAGCAGATATTATTGGTCACATACACGTGGTTAGCAGATATTATTGGTCACATACACATGGTTAGCAGATGTTATTGCGAGTGTAGCGAAATGCTTATGCTTCTAGATCTGGGATAAGAATATATAAGTATAAAATATATGGATGAGAAGTGACAGAGCGGCTAAGATGCAATAGACAGTAAAGAATAGATAGTGAAGGAATCAGTATATACATATGAGATGAGTAATGCGAGATATGTGGCATTATTAAAGTGACTAGTGATATTAAAGTGGCCAATGATATCAAGTCTGTATGTAGACAGCAGCCTGTCTGTGCTAGTGATGGCTGTTTAACAATCTGATGGCCTTGAGATATGTTTGACATGTTTACGTTAAAGTGTGTGTGTGGTGTGTGTGTGTATGTGTGTGTGTGTGTGTGTGTGTGTGTGTGTGTGTGTGTGTGTGTGTGTGTGTGTGTGTGTGTGTGTGTGTGTGTGTGTGTGTGTGTGTGTATAAACTGTTGACTACTGTTATTTTCTCTGACTGTTAGTAGTGTAGCTGACTGTCAACATCTCTCACCTGGATGAAGACAGAAGGGTGTGCTTGATATGTTAATTTAGTCCATGACAACACTCTAATCCCTCGATGTTGTGTGTGTGTGTGTGTGTGTGTGTGTGTGTGTGTGTGTGTGTGTGTGTGTGTGTGTGTGTTTGTGTATTGTGTGCAACCCTCTAATGTACTAACAAATTGCTGAAATAAACATGACTTTTATGCCCAGAGTCATATAAAATGTTCTTAAATCAGGGTCACACAGAGTGTTTCTAGGTAGTGTTAAACAGTATACACCTCACACACAAGGTTATGGGATTAAAACAACACCTGTACCATGTCAGATATAGAGTTGTATTCAATTTTAAGTTTGCATTCCAGTGTTACACTTAATTTCATAGTTTTGATGTCTTCACTAATATTCTACAATGTAGAAAATAGTAAAAATAAAGAAAAACCCTTTAATTAGTAGGTGTGTCCAAACTTTTGACTGGTACTGTATAAAAACTGAACCTGAACAAAAATATAAATGCAACATGTAAAGTGTTGGTCGCATGTTTCCTGAGCTGAAATAAAAGATCCCAAAAATTGCCCATACGTACAAAATACTTTTGTCTCTCAAATGTTGTGCACAGATTTGTTTACATCCCTGTTAGTGAGCATTTCTCTTTTGCCAAGATAATCCATCCACCTGACAGGTGTGCCATATCAAGAAGCTGATTAAACAGCATGATCATTACACAGGTGCATCTTGGGCTGGGGACAATAAAAAGACACTCTAAAATGTACAGTTTTGTCACACAACACAATGCCACAGATGTCTCAAGTTTCGAGGGAGTGTGCAATTGGCATGCTGACTGCAGGAATGTTCACCAGAGCTGTTGCCAGATAATTGAATATTAATTTATTTCTCTACCATAAGCCACCTCCAATGTCATTTTAGAGAATTTGGCCTTAAGTCCAACCGGCCTCACAACCGTAGGCCATGTATATGGTGTCGTGGATGAGCGATTTGCTGATGTCAACATTTTGGACAGAGTGCCACATGGTGCCGGTGGGGTTATGGTATGGGGCAAGCATAAGCTACGGACAATGAACACAATTGCATTTTATCGAGGTCAGTTTGAATGCACAGATAAACCATAATAAGATTCTGAGGCCCATTGTCCTGCCATTCATCCGCCGCCATCACCTCATGTTTCAGCACAATAATGCACGTCCATGTCGCAAGGATCTGAACACAATTCCTGGAAGCTGAACACGTCCCAGATCTTCCATGGCCTTCATACTCACCAGACGTGTCAACCATTGAGCATGTTTGGGATGCTCTGGATCGACCTGTACAACAGAGTGTTCCAGTTCCCTTCAATATCCAGCAACTTCACACAGCCATTGAAGACCAGTGGGACAACATTCCACAATCAACAGCCTGATCAACTCTATGCAAAGGAGATGTGTCACGCTGCATGAGGCAAATGGTAGTCACACCAGATACTAACTGGTTTTCTGACCCACGCCTCTAGTTTGTTTGTAATGTATATGGGGACCAACAGATGCACACAGTGCATTCGGAAAGTATTCAGACCCCCTTTTTTCCCCACGTTTTGTTATGTTACAGCCTTATTCTAAAATGTATTAAATTAAAAATGTTCCTCATCAATCTACACACAGTACCCCAACAGGACAGCGACCCTAAGAATACAGCCAAGACAACGCAGGAGTGGCTTTGGGACAAGTTTCTGAATGTTCATGAGTGGCCCAGCCAGAGCCCGGACTTGAACCCAATCAAACATCACTGGAGAGACCTGAAATTAGCTGTGCAGCAACACTCCACATCCAATCTGAAGAATGGGAGAAACTCCCCAAATACAGGTGTGCCGAGCTTGTAGTGTCATACCCAAGAAGACTTGAGGCTTTAATCATTGCCAAAGGTGCTTCAACAAAATATTGAGTAAAGGGTCTGAATATTTATGTAAAATAAAAAAAAAAAACAGTTTTTGCTTGGTCATAATGGGATATTGTGCATAGAGAGATGAGGGGAAAAAAATAACAATTTAATACATTTTAGAATACGGCTGAAACGTAAGAAAATGTGGAAAACGTCCAATGTTCTGAATACATTGAAAAGGCACTGTATCTGTATTCCCAGTCACGTGAAAAGGTTTTAAAAGCACATCAGAACAAGTGACTTCAAAACAAGCGAAAGTTCAGCTAGTTAAAGCCAGACAGACAGACAGACAGACAGACAGACAGACAGTTTTAGCTTCACAACATTTGTAATATCTAGCTGAAGCATTACCCAATATGAGCGTTAGAACAATGATAACGATGTCAATTGCTAAAAGGTCATTGACTGTGTTCATGTCAACTGTCTGAGTCATTGATCTAACTAACAAGGCTAATTGGAAGCAATTATGTGGAATTAGGTACTGACTGAAGAGTTGTTGACTTAAAGTACAGCAGCTAGTATGGAGTACACAGTGGATATCACTGAATCAGTGAAGAGAAACTAACAGTATGACATTCACATTCCCAAGATAAGACTGTTTTCAGGTTTGTTGAAAGATCAATATGATTAACATTGAGAAGTGTCAAACTGACGTTTCACTGTTTTATTTCTTAGTTAATCATTTATCACAGCCTGTAGCCCATCAAGTGAACAGAACAGAGGTGCCATTTGCAAAGTGAAGGACAGTAGGATACTAGCGGTGTCGTGACAGAGAAAATGGCAGAAAAATGATCTCTCCTGGATAGTTTTCTGTGTTGTCATATTTGTTCAGAGACTTTCAGAGAGCCTGTTTCTCTGGGCTGCCACCACAGCTTCTGTTCCAGCTGTCTGGAGACGTTCTGGGATCAGACCAAGTACAGTGCCTTGCAAAACTATTCATCCCCCTGGGAGTTTTTCCTATTTTGTTGCATTACAACCTGTAATTTAAATTTAAACGATTTTATTTGGATTTCATGTAATGGACAGACACAAAATAGTCCAAATTGGTGAAGTGAAATGGAAAAAATAACTTGTTTTAAAAAATTCTAACAAATTTCAAATGGAAAAGTGGTGCCTGCGTATGTATTCACCCCCTTTGCTATGAAGCCCCTAAATAAGATCTGGTGCAACCAATTACCTTCAGAAGTCACATAATTAGTTAAATAAAGTCCACCTGTGTGCAATCTAAGTGTCACATGATCTGTCACATGACCTCAGTATATATACACCTGTTCTGAAAGGCCCCAGAGTCTGCAACACCACTATGCAAATGGCACCACCAAGCAAGTGGCACCACCAAGCAAGTGGCACCACCAAGCAAGTGACACCACCAAGCAAGTGACACCACCAAGCAAGTGGCACCACCAAGCAAGTGGCACCATGAAGACAAGGGAGACAATAACTGTCTGGTCTGTAAGAGAAAACCTTCTAAGGATGCTGTAATTCACTTTTCATTGGAGGAGCTTCCTGACAAAGATGGAGGGAGAGGTGGGAGTTCAGAGAAGAGAGTGAAGTGGAGGGGGGGGATACTGTGTCAGAGGAAGATATGTCAAGAATGTCTAGAATCAGATTTAGAGTCATTTAGAGACAAATGTAAAAACATTGAAAAGACGTACAATGAAATGGTGTAATACTCCAGGAAGCAGCTGGTATCCACAGAGAGACAGATCAGAGGTGTGTTTGAGAAGCTTCACCAGTTCCTGAGAGAGAAAGAGGAGGCCAGACTGGCAGCACTGAGGAAGGAAGAGGAGGAGAAGGGGAAGATGATTGCCAGAGAGATGAAACCCATTGAGGACCAGATCTCTTCACTCACAGAAATCATCACTGCTGTGAAACAAGAACTGCAAAAACAAGAGGTGCCATTTCTCAAGAGCTACAAAAACACACAGACGTTCTCCAGAGCCCAGGACACACTGCCGGATCCACAGCTGGTCTCAGGAGCACTGATAGATGTGGCCAAACACCTGGGCAACCTGCAGTTCAGAGTCTGGGAGAAGATGCAGGGGATTGTCAAATACACTCCTGTGATTCTGGACCCCAACACTGCACATCCCTGTCTCTGTCTGATGATCTGACCAGTGTGAGTCAGACAGTCCCAACCCAGCAGCTCCCTGACAACCCAGAGAGGAACACAAATTATGCCGCAGTTCTGGGCTCTGAGGGGTTCAGCTCAGGAAGGCACAGCTGGGAGGTGGAGGTGGGGGACCACCCTTACTGGTTTATAGGCGTGGCCAAGGAGTCAATCAACAGGAAGGGGGAAGCAACCCCAGAGTATGCATACTGGGCTATGCACCAGCGTAGTGGTCAGCATTGGGCAGGACATGAGACCCTCACTCTGAAGAGGAGACCCCAGAGGATCAGATTACAGCTGGCCTACAGAGAGGGGAGTAATGTCACAACAGAATGAAGCTGTTATAGAGTTATGTCAATATGGATCACATCCTGTAGCATGTGTAAAGGAAGTTATTTGACAGCTCAATATGATTTACTGCAACTGTTGCATTGGGTAGTCCATACCTCAACCACGTACCTTGAAACATGTTCTATAGTATTATTTGTTTAATATACTTGCATGACTGTAGGCCTATTCTAACAGTACATACGCCTAGGCCTATAGAAAATTACAATACATACAGATTGATTTTAATGTAGGCTATTGTTTGTAATGCATTACCATTGCATTTTATATCTGTCATTGAAATCATTGAAATCTACATACCCCTTCCACCAAACACAAATAGCTATTACATCTGCCCGTATTTGGAAGTGCTGTACACGGGTAGTTAAGCGCAGCGCCCAAACGAGGGCAGCGCTGAGCAGCTCTCGCCACAGGTCTTTGGAGCGCTTCACCATTTGCAGTCAAGCGCACTGGGTGAGGAACGATAGAGTACAGTAAGTAGATAGATAGTGGGATAGACGAGGTAAAGCAAGCCAACTTGGTCGCTCGCCTTGCCTGCATTCCTTCTCAACCCGAAACCTATCCGCTGCGCTTCAAGTCTATGTTTGAATCGCCGCAGCTCAGAAAGAACAAGCACATTTTGAGATAAAGTGTATATCGCGTAGGAGGATCCTATCAAACGAAGGAGTAACCGTGAGAGAAGCACGAGATACGGAGACATGGCTGCGACAACCTGTACACGTTTCACGGACGATTTTCAGCTATACGAAGAGCTGGGAAAGTAAGCTTATTTATTGTGGGAATTTGCATGAATGGGAATGTGTGACTGGCTGACTGTTGTCGTTTGTTTTGCGTCAAGGAGCTGTGGGTGCAGGTTTGCGTTGTTAAGGTTGTCTTTTTCAATAGCAGCACAAGTCAAGGGTGACAGCTGGCTCAAAATACAATTTTCTCTCTCAATTCAATTACAATTTAATAGACTTTATTGGCATGGTAAACATATGCTTACATTACCAAAGCAAGTGAAATAGATAATAAACAAAGTGAAATAAACAATAAAAAATGAACAGTAAACATTACATTAACAAAAGTTTCAAAATAATAAAGACATTTCAAATGTGTCTCTCTCATTTCTCTCTTTCTATATCTCTCTCTTATTGTTCCCTGCGCTCTTTAAAAAAAGTAGGAAAAACTATCCAAAAATGTATCCAGTAGCCTACTCTAGGCACTGGGCATTGGGCACTATAGCGCGTCGGTTGGCGAGCAACACCGCTCTCCAAATCGCCCCTATCTCTCTCCCGGTCCCGCTACCAGCAGGCAAAGCAACCCGGTAGACAGTGACATATTGAGCTGTCGAACAGCGGAGCGGAAGTTTGGCGTAAATAATGTGGAACTAGCCCTTTCCCTTTATTCAGATTGCGACCTCTCACTTTCGGTTATTTGAAAATGAAATAATCTCCAAAATATCGGTATTTTTAAAACAAGACATAGAAAGCTGGTTGCAATTTCAATTTAATCCACCAGAAAAGACAGAACAAATATTACAACAAATATTATGTTTCAATTCCAATATACTAATTGATTTTTTTTTTTTTAAACATGTTTTTTAGAGAATTAAAAACAAATGTAGAATCTTTCTAAATTATATCATAAATAAAAATGGTGGAGCTCTGTCACACATGCAGCTAACACAGACATATATGGAAATGTCTGCTCTACCCAAAATTACAACCAACTAATTGCAGCATTACTGCAAATATGGAAGAGACAAGTGGAAGGGGGAGAAAGTATGGAAATTGTCTGTTGGCCCTGCATTAAAGACCAAAATTGGTTAAAGAAAACTGTGATACATTTTTAAAAAGTATACCAGTTTCATTTAAAGACCCCCAAAATGACAGCTGTGCGATATAGATGGCAAGATACAGTAGTTGGGAAGAGATTTTCGATGTACCATTCCATGGAACATGGTTTATTAACGGATGCACAAAATAGGGGCGGATTCAACACTCAGTGTTTTTCATTTAAATTATGATACAAAATTCTTGCAACCAATAGAATGTTATATACAGTATATGGGGGGGATACAACCATCCCAGCTCTTCATATTTTTCTGCGAAGAGACAGATTCATTAGATAATTTGTTTTGGTACTGTCCATATGTAGCTTGTTTTTGGTCGCAGGTTCCAATAATGGCTGAACAAATGTAACATTTACCTGGAACTAAGTGAAAAAACGTTTAAAGTGACTGAAATGCACCAGAAAGGTATTGGAATGTTGGTTCAGAAGATCGTGGAGCTAACATGCTGACCACACCGCTAGCGTTGCAAAATACATTTACACATACAGTTGAAGTCGGAGGTTATTAACATACACCTTAGCCAAATACATTTAAACTCAGTTTTTCACAATTCCTGACATTTTAATCCTAGTTAACCCATCTTAGGTCAGTTTTTATTTTAAAAATGTGAAATGTCAGAATAGTTGAGGGAATGATTTTTTTCAGCTTTTATTTCTTTCATCACATTCCCAGTGGGTCATAAGTTTACATACACTCAATTAGTATTTGGCAGCATCGCCTTTAAATTGTATAACTTGGGTCAAACGTTTCGGGTAGCCTTCCACAAGCTTCCCACAATAGGTTGGGTGAATTTTGGCCCATTCCTCCTGACAGAGCTGGTGTAACTGAGTCAGGTCTCTTTGCTTGCACATGCCTTTTCAGTTCTGCCCACAATGTTCTATAGGATTGAGGTCAGGGCTTTGTGATGGCCAATCCAATACCTTGACTTTGTTGTCCTTAAGCCATTTTGCTTTAACTTGGGAAGTATGCTTGGGGTCCATTTGGAAGACCCGTTTGTGAGCAAGCTTTAACTTCTTGACTGATGTCTTGAGATGTTGCTTCAATATATCCACATAATTGTCCGTCCTCATGATGCCATCTATTTTGTGAAGTGCACCAGTCAATCCTGCAGCAAAGCACCCCACATGATGCTGCCACCCCCGGTCTTCACGGTTGGGATGGTATTCTTCAGCTTGCAAGCATCCACCTTTTTCCTCCAAACATAACGATGGTCATTATTGCCAAGCAGTTCTATTTTTGTTTCATCAGACCAGAGGACGTTTTTCCAAAAAGTACGATCTTTGTCCCCATGTGCAGTTGCAAACCGTAGTCTGGCTTTTTTATGGCGGTTTTGGAGCAGTGGTTTCTTCCTTGCTGAGTGGCCTTTCAGGTCATGTCGATATAGGACTCGTTTTACTGTGGATATAGATACTTTTGTACCCGTTTCCTCCAGCATCTTCACAATGTCCTTTGCTGTTCTTCTGGGATTGATTTGCATTTTCGCACCAAAGTACGTTCATCTCTAGGAGACAGAACGCATCACCTTCCTGAGCGGTATGATCGCTGAGTTGTGCCATGGTGTTTATACTTGCGTACTATTGTTTGTACAAATGAACGTGGTACCTTCAGGTGTTTGGAAATTGCTCCCAAGGATGAACCAGACTTGTGGAAGTCTACAGTTTTTTTCTGGGGTCTTGGCTGATTTCTTTAGATTTTCCCATGATGTCAAGCAAAGAGGCACTGAGTTTGAAGGTAGGCCTTGAAATACATCCACAGGTACACCTCCAATTGACTCAAATGATGTCAATTAGCCTATCAGAAGCTTCTAAAACCATTATATAATTTTCTGGAATTGTCCAAGCTGTTTAAAGGCACAGTCAACTTAGTGTATGTAAACTTCTGACCCACCGAAATTGTGATACAGTGAAATAATCTGTCAATAAACAATTGTTGGAAGAATTACTTGTGTCATGTACAATGTATATGTCCTAACCGACTTGCCGAATCTATAGTTTCTTAAAAATGAATGTGTGGAGTAGTTGAAAAACGATTTTAAATGACTCCAGCCTAAGTGTATGTAAACAACCAACTTCAACTGTACATATTACTCAGTTATTGCACCCACACTGCTTTCGTGCCTCAGCGAGAGTGTTTGCGTGGCCAGGCGCTAAAACAGAAACAGGTTCTATTTGTGACGCTCAATGCGCTGCGAGTCCAGCGTGGGTGACTGAAAGATGAACTAACGTCCACACTCCAGTCGGTTGTAGTAATGCATCGTAAAGTTGGTTGCCAACCGCCATATAAAGTCCAAAGAAGTAAAAAAAGAAGCCTGAGGAAGGAGGAGAGATGACGTGAAAGGTATTCAGTTTTGTGGATTAATTGTCGGAGTAGAGGACCTTGTGCATTTCAGGTAAAATAACAACCCCATGTTTATATCCCAGCAAGCTAGCTAGCTAGCTAAATGTTTAATGCTTTTTGACCTGTCCCCAAATTAATATAATTGGTTCAGAGTTTGTTTTCATATTTCATCGTGCGTGTCCTGATCATGTCTGGGGTGGGGGTACATGTCTGGGGTGGGGGTACATGTCTGGGGTGTGGGTACATGTCTGGGGTGGGGGTACATGTCTGGGGTGGGGGGTACAACATCAACATGTGTGCAATGGTCAGCGTGTAACTCTGCAAATAGCACTGCAGAGTGATTTGAGAAGTCATAGTCAATCGGTCAGTAATATAATAATACTCTTAGCCAAAATGTTTATTTTTAATTTACGAAATGTAGAAACTATGAGAACAGAAAGTTCAGAACTTTGAAAAATATATGGCAATAGAAATCAATACTGGATGGTGTTCAGGGATAGATGGGAGGGGTTGAGGGTAGCTGAAGGATGGGACTAAAAACAAACAAAATATAACTATTGTAAAATATACTGTGTCTGTAAAATGTACAGCGCCTTTGGAAAGTATTCAGACCCCTTAACTTTTTCCACATTTTGTTTCGTTATAGTCTAAAGTTGATTCAATAAAACATTTCCCTCAGCAATCTACACACAATACCACATAATGATGAAGCGAAAACAGGTTTTTAGACATTTACAAAGTTGTGGGTTGGGGTGTGAATACTGATGTAAATTAGATATTTATGTATTTAATTTTCAATGAATGTACATTTTTTTCTAAAAACATGTTTTCACCTAGTCATTATGGGATATTGTGTGTTGATAGCTAAGAAACAAAATATCATAATTATATCAATTTTGAATTCGGGCTGTAACACAACAAAATGTGAAATAAGTCAAGGAAAACTAATGGACAACAACATTTAGGCATCTACTTCCAGCTTATTCATAGTATATACAGTGACTTTGGGAAGTATTCAGACCCCTTGAATTTTTCCACATTTTGCTACATTACACCCTTATTCTAAAATTGATTCAATCGTATTTTTCCCATCAATCTACACACAATACCCCATAATCACAAAGGAAAACCGTTTTTTAGAAATGTTTGCTAATTGATTAAAAATAAAAAACAGAAATATTATATTTACATAAGTATTCAGACCCTTTACTCAGTACTTTGTTGAAGCACCTTTGGCAGTGATTACAGCATTGAGTCTTCTTGGGTATGACGCTACAAGTTTGGCACACCTTTATTTTTGGAGTTTCTCCCATTTTTTATTTGCAGATCCTCTCAAGCTCTGTCAGGTTGGATGGGAGCGTTGCTGCACAGCTACTTTATGGTCTCTCCAGAGATGTTCGATCGGGTTCTATTCTGGGCTCTGGCTGGGCCACTCAAGGACATTCAGAGACTTGTCCCGAAGCCACTGCTGCGTTGTCTTGGCTATGTGCTTAGGGTTCATTATCCTGTTGGAAGGTGAACCTTCACCCCGGTCTGAGGTCCTGAGTGCTCTGGAGCAGGTTTTCATCAAGGATCTCTGTGTACTTTGCTCAGTTCATCTTTCCCTCGATTCTGACTAGTCTCCCAGTCCCTGCCACTGAAAAATATAGTGCCAGGTTTCCTCCAGACGTGACGCTTGGCATTCAGGCCAAAGATTTCAATCTTGGTTTCATCAGACTAGAGAATCTTTTGGCAAACTCCAAGCGGGCTGTCATGTGTCTTTTACTGAGGAGTGGCATCCGTCTGGCCACTCTACCATAAAGACCTGATTCGTGGAGTGCTGCAGAGATGGTTGTCTTCTGGAAGGTTCTCCCATTTCCACAGAGGAACTCTGGAGCTCTGTCAGAGTGACCATCGGGTTCTTGGTCACCTCCCTGACCAAGGTCCTTCTCCCCAAATTGCTCAGTTTGGCTCGGCAGCCAGCTCTAGGAAAAGTCTTGGTGGTTTCAAAATTCTTCCTTTTAAGAATGATGGAGGCCACTGTGTTCTTATGAACCATCAATTCCTTCGATCTCATGGCTTGGTTTTTCCTCTGACATGAACTGTCAACCGTGGGACCTTATGTAGACAGGTGTGTGCCTGTCTGCATCTGGGTCTTCTCCTGAGCCTTGACTGTATAGGCCTATTTATTTGGTTAGACAGCTGTGCATGGCTGCATGTTACTGTACTAGGCTGTAGGATTTTGGTTGTTTGGATCTTCATTCACGTTTTTGTTTACTGCGTTTGTTTACTGTTAATGTAACTAGGTATAGAAGTATAGATTGTGTCATAACTTTATTGATCTGATATGTTGTTTGCTAGGCCTACTACTTGGTACCTCTGTTTCGTTTTGTTGACATTCGTTCTCATTCGCAGTTGTGTCGGAATTCAAAACGCTATTCAGTATTTTTGTTTGGATGCATGAATAACAAGGCTACTACTTTCCTGCTTTTAGATTTCATTACTTTGGTAAGACAGCTGTGTGTACGGCTGCGTTCACATAGGGCATTCACCAATTTAAAAACAGCCTATCTATCTTGTAGCCTATATTCATTACCAAACCGGCCTAGCTGTAGGGGGCTGTATATTGTGCTGATACAGCGCAGCAGAGATAGGCTAAATATTTCAAAATCATTCAATGATCTCGGAGTCTATTGTGTTTATTGTGGTATAGCGTGATTATAGAAGCAGAATTCAATATCATTTCAATTCAAGAACCCCCCTAAATTGTGCCCCCTCACCGATTTATACTGATTTCAACATTTCTGTTAGTCACATGTCTGTGGAACTTGTTCAATTTCAATTTCGCAGTATTTCCAAGATGGCGTAGCAGTAAGTCGTCCTTTCGTCCTGTCCCCTGTATATATCGCGTTTTTTTATATATTTTTCTTCGCATACCTCTTTAAAAACATTTAGCTAAATCTAAGCTTCCAAATACTCTCCTGCAACCCGCCTCGCCCAATGTAGCTATTTTTCCTAAAGTATTTATATTTACTTCGGAACCGAAACCCCTCAACTGAAGCTAGCCAGCTAATCCACCAGCTATGTTAGCGGTCTTCAGCTAACCGGTCATCAGCTAACCTTTAGCCCGGAAAGCTCTCGCCAGTTCGAACAACGCGACTCTAACCAGAGCATAACGGACCTATTTATTTTTCATCCCCGGATTCCCATCGCAAACGGAACATTTTTCAGCTGGATCTTCACAACTAGCTATCTAGCTAAACTGCAACCCCGGATGATTACCCCTGGCTAGCGTTTCCACCCACTTAGCTTGAAGCTAGCCCGGCCAGAGCACCTGTAGCACACCCCTGCTACCCTGTCTAGCCCGGGCCTACGAACTGTTAGCTTGTTAGCACAGGCCTGCTAACCGTCTGAATCGCCGCATCCCAAACACTCTCTGGACCCATATTTACTTTCTATCTCTTTTTGATTTTTAAATTGTTTATACCTTCCGGAAACCTGCCTCACCCATTGTGATACGGAATCGCTATTATTTTTAATTTTTTAGAACACACTCAAGAACCTCCAGACGCTAACCAGCTAACTAGCTACAAGCTATTTAGTCATTGTTAGTTTTTTTTTAACCTGGATAACACTCGCCAGTCCAGCTTCCCTGCCCATCCACCGCTGCCCCCTGGACACTGATCTCTTGGCTACATAGCTGATGCACGCTGGACTGTCCATTAATCACGGTACTCCATTCTGCTTGTTTGTTTTATCTGTCGGCCCCGTTGCCTAGTCAACACCATTTTACCTGCTGTTTGTTGTGCTAGCTGACTAGCTGTTGCTGTCTCACCTACTGTTTTAGCTAGCTTTCCCAATTCAACACCTGTGATTACTGTATGCCTCGCTGTATGTCTCTCTCAAATGTCAATATGCCTTGTATACTGTTGTTCAGGTCAGTGATCATTGTTTTAGTTCACAACGGAGCCCCTAGTTCCACTCTTCATACCCCTGTTACCTCCTTTGTCCCACCTCCCACACATGCGGTGACCTCACCCATTACAACCAGCATGTCCAGAGATACAACCTCTCTCACCATCACCCATTGCCTGGGCTTACCTCCGTTGTACCCGCACCCCACCATACCCCTGTCTGCGCATTATGCCCTGAATATATTCTACCATGCCCAGAAACCTGCTCCTCTTATTCTCTGTCCCCAACGCTCTAGGCGACCAGTTTTGATAGCCTTCAGCCGCACCCTCATACTACTCCTTCTCTGCTCCGCGGGTGATGTGGAGGTAAACCCAGGCCCTGCATGTCCCCAGGCACCCTCATTTGTTGACTTCTGTGATCGAAAAAGCCTTGGTTTCATGCATGTCAACATCAGAAGCCTCCTCCCTAAGTTTGTTTTACTCACTGCTTTAGCACACTCTGCTAACCCTGATGTCCTTGCCGTGTCTGAATCCTGGCTCAGGAAGTCCACCAAAAATTCAGAGATTTCCATACCCAACTATAACATCTTCCGTCAAGATAGAACTGCCAAAGGGGGAGGAGTTGCAGTCTACTGCAGAGATAGCCTGCAAAGTAATGTCATACTTTCCAGGTCCATACCCAAACAGTTCGAACTACTAATTTTGAAAATTACTCTCTCCAGAAATAAGTCTCTCACTGTTGCCGCCTGCTACCGACCCCCTCAGTTCCCAGCTGTGCCCTGGACACCATTTGTGAATTGATCGCCCCCATCTAGCTTCAGAGTTTGTTC
This sequence comes from Oncorhynchus keta, assembly GCF_023373465.1. Taxonomy (NCBI): domain Eukaryota; kingdom Metazoa; phylum Chordata; class Actinopteri; order Salmoniformes; family Salmonidae; genus Oncorhynchus; species Oncorhynchus keta. The sequence goes on along the minus strand of NC_068445.1, from coordinate 38,553,335 downwards.
TGTTAGGTGACCTAAACTGGGATATGCTTAACACCCGGCAGTCCTACAATCTAAGCTAGATGCCCTCAATCTCACACAAATCATCAAGGAACCCACCAGGTACAACCCTAACTCCGTAAACAAGGGTACCCTCATAGACGTCATCCTGACCAACTGGCCCTCCAAATACACCTCCGCTGTCTTCAACCAGGATCTCAGCGATCACTGCCTCATTGCCTGTATCCGCCACGGAGCCGCAGTCAAACAACCACCCCTCATCACTGTCAAACGCTCCCTAAAACACTTCTGTGAGCAGGCCTTTCTAATCGACCTGGCCCGGGTATCCTGGAAGGACATTGACCTCATCCCGTCAGTTGAGGATGCCTGGTCATTCTTTAAAAGTAACTTCCTCACCATTTTAGATAAGCATGCTCCGTTCAAAAAATGCAGAACCAAGAACAGATACAGCCCTTGGTTCACTCCAGACCTGACTGCCCTCGACCAGCACAAAAACATCCTGTGGCGGACTGCAATAGCATCGAATAGTCCCCGCGATATGCAACTGTTCAGGGAAGTCAGGAACCAATACACGCAGTCAGTCAGGAAAGCTAAGGCCAGCTACTTCAGGCAGAAGTTTGCATCCTGTAGCTCCAACTCCAAAAGTTCTGGGACACTGTGAAGTCCATGGAGAACAAGAGCACCTCCTCCCAGCTGCCCACTGCACTGAGGCTAGGTAACACGGTCACCACCGATAAATCCATGATTATCGAAAACTTCAATAAGCATTTCTCAACGGCTGGCCATGCCTTCTGCCTGGCTACTCCAACCTCGGCCAACAGTTCCACCCCCCGCAGCTCCTCGCCCAAGCCTCTCCAGGTTCTCCTTTACCCAAATCCAGATAGCAGATGTTCTGAAAGAGCTGCAAAACCTGGACCCGTACAAATCAGCTGGGCTTGACAATCTGGACCCTCTATTTCTGAAACTATCCGCCGCCATTGTCGCAACCCCTATTACCAGCCTGTTCAACCTCTCTTTCATATCGTCTGAGATCCCCAAGGATTGGAAAGCTGCCGCAGTCATCCCCCTCTTCAAAGTGGGAGACACCCTGGACCCAAACTGTTACAGACCTATATCCATCCTGCCCTGCCTATCTAAGGTCTTCGAAAGCCAAGTCAACAAACAGGTCACTGACCATCTCGAATCCCACCGTACCTTCTCCGCTGTGCAATCTGGTTTCCGAGCCGGTCACGGGTGCACCTCAGCCACACTCAAGGTACTAAACGATATCATAACCGCCATCGATAAAAGACAGTACTGTGCAGCCGTCTTCATCGACCTTGCCAAGGCCTTCGACTCTGTCAATCACCATATTCTTATCGGCAGACTCAGTAGCCTCGGTTTTCCGGATGACTGTCTTGCCTGGTTCACCAATTACTTTGCAGACAGAGTTCAGTGTGTCAAATCGGAGGGCATGCTGTCCGGTCCTCTGGCAGTCTCTATGGGGGTGCCACAGGGTTCAATTCTTGGGCCGACTCTTTTCTCTGTATATATCAATGATGTTGCTCTTGCTGCGGGCGATTCCCTGATCCACCTCTACGCAGATGAAACCATTCTATATACTTTGGGCCCGTCCTTGGACACTGTGCTATCTAACCTCAAAACGAGCTTCAATGCCATACAACACTCCTTCCGTGGCCTCCAACTGCTCTTAAACGCTAGTAAAACCAAATGCATGCTTTTCAACCAATCGCTGCCTGCACCCGCATGCCCGACTAGCATCACCACCCTGGATAGTTCCGACCTTGAATATGTGGACATCTATAAGTACCTAGGTGTCTGGCTCGACTGCAAACTCTCCTTCCAGACTCATATCAAACATCTCCAATCGAAAATCAAATCAAGAGTCGGCTTTCTATTCCGCAACAAAGCCTCCTTCACTCACGCCGCCAAGCTTACCCTAGTAAAACTGACTATCCTACCGATCCTCGACTTCGGCGATGTCATCTACAAAATGGCTTCCAACACTCTACTCAGCAAACTGGATGCAGTCTATCACAGTGCTATCCGTTTTGTCACTAAAGCACCTTATACCACCCACCACTGCGACTTGTATGCTCTAGTCGGCTGGCCCTCGCTACATATTCGTCGCCAGACCCACTGGCTCCAGGTCATCTACAAGTCCATGCTAGGTAAAGCTCCGCCTCATCTCAGTTCACTGGTCACGATGGCAACACCCATCCGTAGCACGCGCTCCAGCAGGTGTATCTCACTGATCATCCCTAAAGCCAACACCTCATTTGGCCGCCTTTCGTTCCAGTACTCTGCTGCCTGTGACTGGAACGAATTGCAAAAATCGCTGAAGTTGGAGACTTTTATCTCCCTTACCAACTTCAAACATCAGCTATCTGAGCAGCTAACCGATCGCTGCTGCTGTACATAGTCTATTGGTAAATAGCCCACCCATTTTCACCTACCTCATTCCCATACTGTTTTTATACTGTTTTTATTTATTTACTTTTCTGCTCTTTTGCACACCAATATCTCTACCTGTACATGACCATCTGATCATTTATCACTCCAGTGCTAATTTGCAAAATTGTAATTATTCGCCTACCTCATGCCTTTTGCACACATTGTATATAGACTCCCCCTTTTTTCTACTGTGTTATTGACTTGTTAATTGTTTACTCCATGTGTAACTCTGTGTTGTCTGTTCACACTGCTATGCTTTATCTTGGCCAGGTCGCAGTTGCAAATGAGAACTTGTTCTCAACTAGCCTACCTGGTTAAATAAAGGTGAAATAAAAAAATTAAAAAAATTAAAATGTATGTCTCAGTTGTTGAATCTTATGTTCATACAAATATTTACACATGATACGTTTGCTGAAAATAAACACAGTTGACAGTGAGGGGACATTTCTAAAAGACAGGAACATCACGTTTTTGACTGGGACTTAAACAAATCATAGTAAATTACATCTGTTTGACAAGGCCACAACAGATATTTACCCTGCCCCCACCCTCCCAATGAACATTTATCATTGTTACAGTTGTAAATACAGTGCCTTGCGAAAGTATTCGGCCCCTTGAACTTTGCAACCTTTTGCCACATTTCAGGCTTCAAACATAAAGATATAAAACTGTATTTTTTTGTGAAGAATTAACAACAAGTGGAACACAATCATGAAGTGGAATGACATTTATTGGATATTTCAAACTTTTTTCACAAATCAAAAACTGAAAAATTGGGCGTGCAAAATTATTCAGCCCCTTTACTTTCAGTGCAGAAAACTCTCTCCAGAAGTTCAGTGAGGATCTCTGAATAATCCAATGTTGACCTAAATGACTAATGATGATAAATACAATCCACCTGTGTGTTATCAAGTCTCCATATAAATACACCTGCACTGTGATAGTCTCAGAGGTCCGTTAAAAGCGCAGAGAGCATCATGAAGAACAAGGAACACACCAGGCAGGTCCGAGATACTGTTGTGAAGAAGTTTAAAGCCGGATTTGGATACAAAAAGATTTTCCAAGCTTTAAACATCCCAAGGAGCACTGTGCAAGTGATAATATTGAAATGGAAGGAGTATCAGACCACTGCAAATCTACCAAGACCTGGCCGTCCCTCTAAACTTTCAGCTCATACAAGGAGAAGACTGATCAGAGATGCAGCCAAGAGGCCCATGATCACTCTGGATGAACTGCAGAGATCTACAGCTGAGGTGGGAGACTCTGTCCATAGGACAACAATCAGTCGTATATTGCACAAATCTGGCCTTTATGGAAGAGTGCCAAGAAGAATGCCATTTCTTAAAGATATCCATAAAAAGTGTAGTTTAAAGTTTGCCACAAGCCACCTGGGAGACACACCAAACATGTGGAAGAAGATGCTCTGGTCAGATGAAACCAAAATTGAACTTTTTGGCAACAATGCAAAACGTTATGTTTGGCGTAAAAGCAACACAGCTCATCACCCTGAACACACCATCCCCACTGTCAAACATGGTGGTGGCAGCATCATGGTTTAGACCTGCTTTTCTTCAGCAGGGACAGGGAAGATGGTTAAAATTGATGGGAAGATAGATGGAGCCAAATACAGGACCATTCTGGAAGAAAACCTGATGGAGTCTGCAAAAGACCTGAGACTGGGACGGAGATTTGTCTTCCAACAAGACAATGATCCAAAACATAAAGCAAAATCTACAATGGAATGGTTCAAAAATAAATATATCCAGGTGTTAGAATGGCCAAGTCAAAGTCCAGACCTGAATCCAATCGAGAATCTGTGGAAAGAACTGAAAACTGCTGTTCACAAATGCTCTCCAGCCAGCCTCACTGAGCTCGAGCTGTTTTGCAAGGAGGAATGGGAAAAAATGTCAGTCTCTCGATGTGCAAAACTGATAGAGACATACCCCAAGCGACTTACAGCAGTAATCGCAGCAAAAGGTGGCGCTACAAAGTATTAACTTAAGGGGGCTGAATAATTTTGCACGCCCAATTTTTCAGTTTTTGATTTGTTAAAAAAGTTTGAAATATCCAATAAATGTCGTTCCTCTTCATGATTGTGTCCCACTTGTTGTTGATTCTTCACAAAAAATACAGTTTTATATCTTTATGTTTGAAGCCTGAAATGTGGCAAAAGGTTGCAAAGTTCAAGGGGGCTGTTACGAATAACTATGAGTGGTGCATGGAATCAGGCGCAGAGAGCAGGGTTCTGTCGTTTATCAAATTTATTACACTGGTGCAACCGAAAATGATCACGCCAACAGGACAAAAATAGACCAGAGAATAAAGATAAGAAAACAAATCACACCATCAAACACAGAGTAACAAAAAACAAGCCCGCACAAAATACCCAGCGGGCCTAGTGCCCTTCAATACCCTACAAACAAACCCTAATACAAAACAGGTGTACCCAATTAACCACTAACCAACACAAACGGAAAAGGAATCGATGGCAGCTAATAGGCCGGTGACGACGACCGCCGAGCCCCGCCCGACCAGGAAGAGGCACCCACTTCAGCGAGGTTCGTGACAGGGGCCGAATACTTTCGCAAGGCACTGTATGTATCATAATTATCTGTATTATTGTTTCATTCACTTTTCTTTTTGACCTGCAGTGTTGGATCTCTGTGTTTTAAGAATTTCACTGTACCCTGCAATTACATCTGCGACCCTGTGCATGTGACTAATAATCTAAACTTCCATTTGAATTTGGATACTTCAGTAAAATTGACATGAAGTAAATGAAGTAAAGTAAATGTTGGTAACGCTGATTTTGCTTCAGGCACACTTGAAAAACAACAAATAACAGCAACACAACACACACACACACACACACACACACACACACACACACACACACACACACACACACACACACACACACAATCATCTTATATGATACAGTACTTGCTGACTTTGTGGCGGGAACCTCAGGGGAACCTGTTATGTAGACAAACTCTGACAGTATATTCTGTAACCATCATTATCATGCCAGCCCAGCCAGGTATAGAAGGCGGAGACACTTGCTGTGCTGGCAGAAAGCCTTATTATGCTGTAGATTACTATAAAATTCAGAGAAACTACTGTATAGCTCCATCGTTTTAACTATGAAATATGCCTGACCAGCTGTTCTGTTTCTTTTGTCTCTGTTTCCAGGGGAGCGTTTTCAGTGGTGCGCAGATGTGTCAAGCTGTGTAGTGGACAGGAATATGCCGCCAAAATAATCAACACCAAAAAGCTATCTGCAAGAGGTAAGCAATAAACTCTGTCCCCAAGTACTGTTTCACTTGTTGTCTACATTTGATTGCACAGCTGTACTATCGATGAGCCAACCGGTATTATTAACCGGGTGGTTCAAGCCCTGTATGCTGATTGGCTGACAGCCATGGTGTGTCAGACCATATACCAAGGGTATGACAAAACATGTATTTTTACTTCTGTAATTAGATTGGTAACCATTTTGAGAGAGAGAGAGAGAGAGAGAATGGAGGCCAGGTCATGTTCATGGTGGCTCATGGCTCATTCTTTTTAAACATAGCTATATATGAAAGTGAATTAATTATAAACCTTTATGCATTGCATAAATGCTGGCTTATTTGATGCACTTGGTTTGATTTGCTATCAGGCTTTGTGTTGGCTTTTGGCTCATTGTATTAGATTATTATGGTTGATGTCTTGTAGCCTCAACATATTCCCCCCTGAGCCAGAGACAAGCATATCTCTCTTAACATGGTGGAGATGACACTGCATTTTCAGTATCTATCGCTCAGAGTTAAAGTGGAGTCTGATTCATCCCATATTCTCAGGGTTGATATTTTATTTAAATAGTTGATGCTCAGATTGCAATATGACTTGGAAGAGTGGAACCTAGCCTGCCACATGTCGGGAGCTGGTACTGTACCGTAGCTAGGAACTGCTTACGTTAACCAGTAGGCCTGCTACATTATAGGACACATGGCTCTCTGTCTATAGGCCATACTGTATATCTACATACAGTGCATTCCAAAAGTTTTCAGACCCCTTGACTTTTTCCACATTTTTGTTACGTAACAGCCTTATTCTCAATGTTGTTCCTCATCAATCTACACAAAATACCCAATAATGACAAAGTGAAAACATTGGGGGAAAAAACTGTTTTTGCTTTGTCATTATGGGGTATTATGATGTCATTATGGGGTATTATGTGTAGATTGATGAGGGGAAAAAACTATTTAATCAATTTTAGAATAGAGCTGTAATGTAACAAAACGCGGAAAAAGTAAAGTGTTCTGAATACTTCCCGAATGTACTGTATATACTCTACCCACATGACACAAGTTGTAGCTGAGCTGTGTGGGAGCTACCTCCATGTCCTAGTATTTGATCTGAGCTGTGTGGGAGCTACCTCCATGTCCTAGTATTTGATCTGAGCTGTGTGGGAGCTACCTCCATGTCCTAGTATTTGATCTGAGCTGTGTGGGAGCTACCTCCATGTCCTAGTATTTGATCTGAGCTGTTTGGGAGCTACTTCCATGTCCTAGTATTTGATCTGAGCTGTGTGAGAGCTACCTCCATGTCCTAGTATTTGATCTGAGCTGTGTGGGAGCTACCTCCATGTCCTAGTATTTGATCTGAGCTGTGTGGGAGCTACCTCCATGTCCTAGTATTTGATCTGAGCTGTGTGAGAGCTACCTCCATGTCCTAGTATTTGATCTGAGCTGTGTGAGAGCTACCTCCATGTCCTAGAGCTGTGTGTTAGATACTCCATGTCCTAGTATTTGATCTGAGCTGTGTGAGAGCTACCTCCATGTCCTAGTATTTGATCTGAGCTGTGTGGGAGCTACCTCCATGTCCTAGTATTTGATCTGAGCTGTGTGGGAGCTACCTCCATGTCCTAGTATTTGATCTGAGCTGTGTGGGAGGTACCTCCATGTCCTAGTATTTGATCTGAGCTGTGTGGGAGCTACCTCCATGTCCTAGTATTTGATCTGAGCTGTGTGGGAGCTACCTCCATGTCCTAGTATTTGATCTGAGCTGTTTGGGAGCTACTTCCATGTCCTAGTATTTGATCTGAGCTGTGTGAGAGCTACCTCCATGTCCTAGTATTTGATCTGAGCTGTGTGGGAGCTACCTCCATGTCCTAGTATTTGATCTGAGCTGTGTGGGAGCTACCTCCATGTCCTAGTATTTGATCTGAGCTGTGTGAGAGCTACCTCCATGTCCTAGTATTTGATCTGAGCTGTGTGGGAGCTACCTCCATGTCCTAGTATTTGATCTGAGCTGTGTGAGAGCTACCTCCATGTCCTAGTATTTGATCTGAGCTGTGTGAGAGCTACCTCCATGTCCTAGTATTTGATCTGAGCTGTGTGAGAGCTACCTCCATGTCCTAGTATTTGATCTGAGCTGTGTGAGAGCTACCTCCATGTCCTAGTATTTGATCTGAGCTGTGTGAGAGCTACCTCCATGTCCTAGTATTTGATCTGAGCTGTGTGAGAGCTACCTCCATGTCCTAGTATTTGATCTGAGCTGTGTGTTATGTCCTAGTATTTGATCTGAGCTGTGTGTTCCATGTCCTAGTATTTGATCCATGTCCTAGTATTTGATCTGAGCTGTGTGTTAGATACCTCCATGTCCTAGTATTTGATCTGAGCTGTGTGGGAGCTACTTCCATGTCCTAGTATTTGATCTGAGCTGTGTGGGAGCTACCTCCATGTCCTAGTATTTGATCTGAGCTGTGTGGGAGCTACCTCCATGTCCTAGTATTTGATCTGAGCTGTGTGGGAGCTACCTCCATGTCCTAGTATTTGATCTGAGCTGTTTGGGAGCTACTTCCATGTCCTAGTATTTGATCTGAGCTGTGTGGGAGCTACCTCCATGTCCTAGTATTTGATCTGAGCTGTGTGTTAGATACTTCCATGTCCTAGTATTTGATCTGAGCTGTGTGGGAGCTACCTCCATGTCCTAGTATTTGATCTGAGCTGTGTGGGAGCTACCTCCATGTCCTAGTATTTGATCTGAGCTGTGTGGGAGCTACCTCCATGTCCTAGTATTTGATCTGAGCTGTGTGAGAGCTACCTCCATGTCCTAGTATTTGATCTGAGCTGTGTGGAGCTACCTCCATGTCCTAGTATTTGATCTGAGCTGTGTGTTAGAGCTACCTCCATGTCCTAGTATTTGATCTGAGCTGTGTGAGAGCTACCTCCATGTCCTAGTATTTGATCTGAGCTGTGTGTTAGAGCTACCTCCATGTCCTAGTATTTGATCTGAGCTGTGTGAGAGCTACCTCCATGTCCTAGTATTTGATCTGAGCTGTGTGTTAGAGCTACCTCCATGTCCTAGTATTTGATCTGAGCTGTGTGGGAGCTACCTCCATGTCCTAGTATTTGATCTGAGCTGTGTGGGAGCTACCTCCATGTCCTAGTATTTGATCTGAGCTGTGTGTTAGAGCTACCTCCATGTCCTAGTATTTGATCTGAGCTGTGTGAGAGCTACCTCCATGTCCTAGTATTTGATCTGAGCTGTGTGGGAGCTACCTCCATGTCCTAGTATTTGATCTGAGCTGTGTGAGAGCTACCTCCATGTCCTAGTATTTGATCTGAGCTGTGTGGGAGCTACCTCCATGTCCTAGTATTTGATCTGAGCTGTGTGTCTACTTCCATGTCCTAGTATTTGAGCTACCTCCATGTCCTAGTATTTGATCTGAGCTGTGTGAGAGCTACCTCCATGTCCTAGTATTTGATCTGAGCTGTGTGAGAGCTACCTCCATGTCCTAGTATTTGATCTGAGCTGTGTGTTAGATACCTCCATGTCCTAGTATTTGATCTGAGCTGTGTGGGATACCTCCATGTCCTAGTATTTGATCTGAGCTGTGTGGGAGCTACCTCCATGTCCTAGTATTTGATCTGAGCTGTGTATTTGATCTGAGCTGTGTGTTAGAGCTACCTCCATGTCCTAGTATTTGATCTGAGCTGTGTGAGAGCTACCTCCATGTCCTAGTATTTGATCTGTGTGTTAGCCTCCATGTCCTAGTATTTGATCTGAGCTGTGTGTTACCTCCATGTCCTAGTATTTGATCTGAGCTGTGTGGAGCTACCTCCATGTCCTAGTATTTGATCTGAGCTGTGTGGGAGCTACCTCCATGTCCTAGTATTTGATCTGAGCTGTGTGTTAGAGCTACCTCCATGTCCTAGTATTTGATCTGAGCTGTGTGTTAGTATTTGATCTGAGCTGTATGTTAGAGCCATGTCCTAGTATTTGATCTGAGCTGTGTGTTAGCTACCTCCATGTCCTAGTATTTGATCTGAGCTGTGTGAGAGCTACCTCCATGTCCTAGTATTTGATCTGAGCTGTGTGAGAGCTACCTCCATGTCCTAGTATTTGATCTGAGCTGTGTGTTAGATACTTCCATGTCCTAGTATTTGATCTGAGCTGTGTGAGAGCTACCTCCATGTCCTAGTATTTGATCTGAGCTGTGTGTTAGATACTTCCATGTCCTAGTATTTGATCTGAGCTGTGTGAGAGCTACCTCCATGTCCTAGTATTTGATCTGAGCTGTGTGTTAGATACTTCCATGTCCTAGTATTTGATCTGAGCTGTGTGGGAGCTACCTCCATGTCCTAGTATTTGATCTGAGCTGTGTGTTAGATACCTCCATGTCCTAGTATTTGATCTGAGCTGTGTGTTAGATACCTCCATGTCCTAGTATTTGATCTGAGCTGTGTGTTAGCTACCTCCATGTCCTAGTATTTGATCTGAGCTGTGTGAGAGCTACCTCCATGTCCTAGTATTTGATCTGAGCTGTGTGTTAGATACCTCCATGTCCTAGTATTTGATCTGAGCTGTGTGTTAGCTACCTCCATGTCCTAGTATTTGATCTGAGCTGCTGTATTTGATCTGAGATACCTCCATGTCCTAGTATTTGATCTGAGCTGTGTGGGAGCTACTCCATGTCCTAGTATTTGATCTGAGCTGTGTGGGAGCTACCTCCATGTCCTAGTATTTGATCTGAGCTGTGTGTTAGATACCTCCATGTCCTAGTATTTGATCTGAGCTGTGTGGGAGCTACCTCCATGTCCTAGTATTTGATCTGACTGTGTGGGAGCTCCATGTCCTAGTATTTGATCTGAGCTGTGTGGGAGCTACCTCCATGTCCTAGTATTTGATCTGAGCTGTGTGAGAGCTACCTCCATGTCCTAGTATTTGATCTGAGCTGTGTGGGAGCTACCTCCATGTCCTAGTATTTGATCTGAGCTGTGTGTTAGCTACCTCCATGTCCTAGTATTTTGATCTGAGCTGTGTGTATTTGAGCTACCTCCATGTCCTAGTATTTGATCTGAGCTGTGTGGGAGCTACCTCCATGTCCTAGTATTTGATCTGAGCTGTGTGGGAGCTACCTCCATGTCCTAGTATTTGATCTGAGCTGTGTGGGAGCTACCTCCATGTCCTAGTATTTGATCTGAGCTGTGTGGGAGCTACCTCCATGTCCTAGTATTTGATCTGAGCTGTGTGAGAGCTACCTCCATGTCCTAGTATTTGATCTGAGCTGTGTGGGAGCTACCTCCATGTCCTAGTATTTGATCTGAGCTGTGTGAGAGCTACTTCCATGTCCTAGTATTTGATCTGAGCTGTGTGAGAGCTACTTCCATGTCCTAGTATTTGATCTGAGCTGTGTGTTAGATACTTCCATGTCCTAGTATTTGATCTGAGCTGTGTGAGAGCTACCTCCATGTCCTAGTATTTGATCTGAGCTGTGTGGGAGCTACCTCCATGTCCTAGTATTTGATTTGATCTGAGCTGTGCTGGGAGCTACCTCCATGTCCTAGTATTTGATCTGAGCTGTCCTAGTGAGCTGTGTGGGAGCTACCTCCATGTCCTAGCTAGCTGTCCATGTCCTAGTATTTGATCTGAGCTGTGTGAGAGCTACCTCCATGTCCTAGTATTTGATCTGAGCTGTGTGTCCTAGAGCTACCTCCATGTCCTAGTATTTGATCTGAGCTGTGTGGGAGCTACCTCCATGTCCTAGTATTTGATCTGAGCTGTGTGGGAGAGTCTTTGACTGAGCTGTGTGGGAGTTACATGTCCTAGTATTTGATCTGAGCTGTGTGGGAGCTACCTCCATGTCCTAGTATTTGATCTGAGCTGTGTGGGAGCTACCTCCATGTCCTAGTATTTGATCTGAGCTGTGTGGGAGCTTCCAGAGCTACCTCCATGTCCTAGTATTTGATCTGAGCTGTGTGGGAGCTACCTCCATGTCCTAGTATTTGATCTGAGCTGTGTGAGAGCTACCTCCATGTCCTAGTATTTGATCTGAGCTGTGTGGGAGCTACCTCCATGTCCTAGTATTTGATCTGAGCTGTGTGGGAGCTACTGTCCATGTCCTAGTATTTGATCTGAGCTGTGTGGGAGCTACCTCCATGTCCTAGTATTTGATCTGAGCTGTGTGTTAGAGCTACCTCCATGTCCTAGTATTTGATCTGAGCTGTGTGGGAGCTACTCCATGTCCTAGTATTTGATCTGAGCTGTGTGTCCTAGTATTTGAGAGCTACCTCCATGTCCTAGTATTTGATCTGAGCTCTGGTGTGAGAGCTACCTCCATGTCCTAGTATTTGATCTGAGCTGTGTGAGCTACCTCCATGTCCTAGTATTTGATCTGAGCTGTGTGGGAGCTACCTCCATGTCCTAGTATTTGATCTGAGCTGTGTGTTAGATACCTCCATGTCCTAGTATTTGATCTGAGCTGTGTGTTAGATTACCTCCATGTCCTAGTATTTGATCTGAGCTGTGTGGGAGCTACCTCCATGTCCTAGTATTTGATCTGAGCTGTGTGTTAGAGCTACCTCCATGTCCTAGTATTTGATCTGAGCTGTGTGTCCTAGTATTTGATCTGAGCTGTGTGTTACCTCCATGTCCTAGTATTTGATCTGAGCTGTGTGGGAGCTACCTCCATGTCCTAGTATTTGATCTGAGCTGTGTGAGAGCTACCTCCATGTCCTAGTATTTGATCTGAGCTGTGTGGAGCTACCTCCATGTCCTAGTATTTGATCTGAGCTGTGTGGGAGCTACCTCCATGTCCTAGTATTTGATCTGAGCTGTGTGTTAGATACCTCCATGTCCTAGTATTTGATCTGAGCTGTGTGAGAGCTACCTCCATGTCCTAGTATTTGATCTGAGCTGTGTGAGAGCTACCTCCATGTCCTAGTATTTGATCTGAGCTGTGTGAGAGCTACCTCCATGTCCTAGTATTTGATCTGAGCTGTGTGTTAGATACCTCCATGTCCTAGTATTTGATCTGAGCTGTGTGAGCTACCTCCATGTCCTAGTATTTGATCTGAGCTGTGTGAGAGCTACCTCCATGTCCTAGTATTTGATCTGAGCTGTGTGGGAGCTACCTCCATGTCCTAGTATTTGATCTGAGCTGTGTGGGAGCTACCTCCATGTCCTAGTATTTGATCTGAGCTGTGTGAGAGCTACCTCCATGTCCTAGTATTTGATCTGAGCTGTGTGAGAGCTACCTCCATGTCCTAGTATTTGATCTGAGCTGTGTGGGAGCTACCTCCATGTCCTAGTATTTGATCTGAGCTGTGTGAGAGCTACCTCCATGTCCTAGTATTTGATCTGAGCTGTGTGAGAGCTACCTCCATGTCCTAGTATTTGATCTGAGCTGTGTGAGAGCTACCTCCATGTCCTAGTATTTGATCTGAGCTGTGTGGGAGCTACCTCCATGTCCTAGTATTTGATCTGAGCTGTGTGTTAGATACCTCCATGTCCTAGTATTTGATCTGAGCTGTGTGTTAGATTCCTCCATGTCCTAGTATTTTATCTGAGCTGTGTGGGAGCTACCTCCATGTCCTAGTATTTGATCTGAGCTGTGTGAGAGCTACCTCCATGTCCTAGTATTTGATCTGAGCTGTGTGAGAGCTACCTCCATGTCCTAGTATTTGATCTGAGCTGTGTGGGAGCTACCTCCATGTCCTAGTATTTGATCTGAGCTGTGTGAGAGCTACCTCCATGTCCTAGTATTTGATCTGAGCTGTGTGGGAGCTACCTCCATGTCCTAGTATTTGATCTGAGCTGTGTGGGAGCTACCTCCATGTCCTAGTATTTGATCTGAGCTGTGTGTTAGATACCTCCATGTCCTAGTATTTGATCTGAGCTGTGTGTTAGATACCTCCATGTCCTAGTATTTGATCTGAGCTGTGTGAGAGCTACCTCCATGTCCTAGTATTTGATCTGAGCTGTGTGAGAGCTACCTCCATGTCCTAGTATTTGATCTGAGCTGTGTGTTAGATACTTCCATGTACTAGTATTAGATCTGAGCTGTGTGAGAGCTACCTCCATGTCCTAGTATTTGATCTGAGCTGTGTGTTAGATACTTCCATGTCCTAGTATTTGATCTGAGCTGTGTGAGAGCTACTTCCATGTCCTAGTATTTGATCTGAGCTGTGTGTTAGATACTTCCATGTCCTAGTATTTGATCTGAGCTGTGTGAGAGCTACCTCCATGTCCTAGTATTTGATCTGAGCTGTGTGTTAGATACCTCCATGTCCTAGTATTTGATCTGAGCTGTGTGTTAGATACCTCCATGTCCTAGTATTTGATCTGAGCTGTGTGTTAGATACTTCCATGTCCTAGTATTTGATCTGAGCTGTGTGAGAGCTACCTCCATGTCCTAGTATTTGATCTGAGCTGTGTGTTAGATACTTCCATGTCCTAGTATTTGATCTGAGCTGTGTGAGAGCTACCTCTATGTCCTAGTATTTGATCTGAGCTGTGTGTTAGATACTTCCATGTCCTAGTATTTGATCTGAGCTGTGTGAGAGCTACTTCCATGTCCTAGTATTTGATCTGAGCTGTGTGGGAGCTACCTCCATGTCCTAGTATTTGATCTGAGCTGTTTGGGAGCTACCTCCATGTCCTAGTATTTGATCTGAGCTGTGTGAGAGCTACCTCCATGTCCTAGTATTTGATCTGAGCTGTGTGGGAGCTACCTCCATGTCCTAGTATTTGATCTGAGCTGTGTGAGAGCTACCTCCATGTCCTAGTATTTGATCTGAGCTGTGTGGGAGCTACCTCCATGTCCTAGTATTTGAGGGGAATGGGATGTATCGGCTTAGCGCAGCAAATAATATTCAAAAGTAAGCTTATCCTTGTCATGACAGACATGATTTTCACTTGTGTACTGCTTGTTGAGGTGTTCGGATATCCTCTTGGCAAATCATGTTTATTTTTATGTCGTTCAAAATGTCGTTCAAAACATTCAAAACATTCAACATTCAAAACATTCAAAACATGTTGAAACGTGTTGAAACGTATGATGACCCAAGCAAAAGAGCAGGAGGACTTAGAGGAAAAGAGAGGTGAGATTGATAGATGAATGTGTGAAAGGGAGATATTTGGAGGGAGGGAGGGAGGGAGGGAGGGTCCTAGGGAGGGAGGGAGAGATGGAGAGAGGGAGGGAGGGAGGGAGAGAGGGAGAGAGGGAGAGAGGGAGGGAGGGAGGGAGGGAGGGAGGGAGGGAGGGAGGGAGGGAGGGAAAGAGAGGGAGAGAGGGAGGGAGGGGATGGAGGGAGGGCGGGAGGGAGGGGAGGGAGGGCTGGGAGGGAGGGAGGGAGTATTTGAGGGAGGGAGGGAGGGAGGGAGGGAGGGAGGAGGATACCTCCATGGAGAGAGGGAGGGTGGGAGGGTAGGGAGGGAGGATCTGAGAGGGAGGAAGGGAGGGAGGGAGGGAGGGAGAGAGGGAGAGAGGAGGGAGGGAGGGAGGGTCTAGGAGGGAGGGAGGGAGGGGCTGTGTGTTAGGGAGGGATCAGGGAGGGAGGGAGGGAGGGAGGGAGGGAGGGAAGGGATCTGGAGGGAGGGAGAGGAGGAAGGGAGGGAGGGAGGGAGGGAGGGAGGGAGGGAGGGAGGGAGGGAGGGAGGGAGGGAGGGAGGGAGGGAGAGGGAGGGAGGGAGGAAGGGGGAGGGAGAGGGAGGGAGGGAGGGAGGGAGGGAGGGAGAGAGGGAGGGAGGGAGGGAGGGAGGAGGGAGGGAGGGAGGGAGGGAGGGAGGGAGGGAGGGAGGGAGGGAGGGAGGGAGGGGAGGGAGGGAGGGAAAGAGAGGGAGAGAGGGCAGGCACGTCAGGAACTTGGTAGCTGTGGGCCATGCGTCTGTTCCCCTACATGCCTTTAGCACGGGACTCTCATCTGACACACACACACACACATGCACCGAATACAACAGGTGTAGACGTTACTGTGAAATGCTTCCTTACGAGCCCTCTCCAAATAATGCGTTAGAAAGTAAGAAGATTAGCACACAATAAAGGAAACAGTAACACAATAAAATAACAGTAATGAGGCTATATACAAGGAGTAGTGGTTCTGAATCAATGTGTAGGGGGTATGGGGTAGTTGAGGTAATATGGTAAAAGTGACTTGGCAATCAGGATATATAATTAACAGATAGTAAAAGCAGATTAGAGCAGAACACTCTGATTGACATCTTGTTACCAGTAATGCTGTAAAGTTACTTTGTATCTCCTCTGGAAGCTCTTGACTGTTGTTGTTTTCATTGTTGTCAAGGCTACTGTATGGTTAACCTATGTGTGAAAGCTGTGTTGAACCCGTCCATCAGAGGAACTGTTAATGTCATCTGCCAAATGTCAGGGGTGGTCGAGGGTGGGGCTGTTGGCACAGCCCTCAGCCAATCAAAGAGCTTGTTTATGGATGTGGAGCCTGGACAGGGTTGCAGGCGGTCAGCTATTGGGCCACTATATTATCAATGGGAATATGAAACACGGCTTAAGTCATAGATACTGTTGATGAGAGAGAGTTAGTGTGAGGGTGTGGGTAGGTTCAGAGTCACCTGCAATGCATTGGAAGTCACAGAAGTCTGACCTGGATTTAGCCTGGATTTAGCCTATATTTAGCCTATATTTAGGCTGGATTTAGCCTGTATTTAAACTGTATTTAGGATATATTTAGCCTATATTTAGCCTGTATTTAGCCTATATTTAGCCTGTATTTAGACTGTATTTAGGCCTCATTTTGTCATTGTCAGGATGACTGGGTCTGATATTCTTCAAACTTCTCTAGGGTAGGGTGCAGTATTTTGAATTTTGGATGAAAAGCATGCCCAAATTAAACTGCCTTCTTCTCAGGCCCAGAAGATAGGATATGCATATAATTCGTATATTTGGATAGAAAACACTCTAAAGTTTTCAAAACTGTTAAAATAATGTTTGTGAGTATATCAGAGCTGATTTGGCAGGCGAAAACCCGAGAAAAATCCATTCAGGAAGTAGGATGTTTTTGTTGTTGAAGTTTTCTATTCAAGGCCATTACAGTATCCATTGACTAAGGACTCAAATTGCAGTTCCTATGCCTTCCACTAGATGTCAACAGTCTCAGTTTCAGGCTTGTATTCTTATAAATGAGGGAGTAAGAGCAGTCTGAATGAGTGGACCCTGCCGTGTCACAGAGCTTTTTCATGTGCGCGACCAGAGAGAGTGCCTTTTTTGTTTACCTTTTGAACGGTAGTGTATATTATTTAGTACAGTGGCTAGTGAAAGTATTCACCCCCTTGGCATTTTCCTATTTTGTTGCCTTACAACCTGGAATTAAAATACATTTTTGGGGGGTTTGTTATCATTTGATTTACACAACATGCTTACCACTTTGAAGATGCAAAATATTTTATATTGTGAAACAAACAAGAAATACTTGAGCGTGCATAACTATTCACCCCCCCCAAAGTCAATACTTTGTAGAGCCACCTTTTGCAGCAATTACAGCTGCAAGTCTCTTGGGGTATGTCTCTATAAGCTTGGCACATCTAGCCACAGGGATTTTTGCCCATTCTTCAAGGCAAAATTGTTCCAGCTCCTTCAAATTGGATAGGTTCCGCTGGTGTACAGCAATCTTTAAGTCATACCACAGATTCTCAATTGGATTGAGGTCTGGCCTTTGACTAGGCCATTCCAAGACATTTAAATGTTTCCCCTTAAACCACTTGAGTGTTGATTTAGCAGTATGCTTAGGCTCATTGTCCTGCTGGAAGGTGAACCTCCGTCCCAGTCTCAAATCTTTGGAAGACTGAAACACGTTTCCCTCAAGAATTTCCCTGTATTTTGCGCCATCCATCATTCCTTCAATTCTGACCAGTTTCCCAGTCCCTGCCGATGAAAAACATCCCCACAGCATGATGCTGCCACCACCATGCTTCACTGTGGGGATGGTATTCTCGGGGTGATGAGAGGTGTTGGGTTTGCGTCAGACTTGGCGTTTTCCTTGACGGCCAAAAAGTTTAATCTTAATTCTTCCATATGTTTGGGGAGTCTCCCATATCACTCCCATATCACTTTTCACCAAACACCAAACATGTTTGCTTATTTTTCCTTTTTTTTCTGATTTCAATCCCCCAATTTACCTGTTCACTCTTGTGTCAGCCTTAATGGTTAAATAAATGTTTTTTAATGCTAGTGGTTTTATTAATTTGGGATCTATCGGATCCCACAACTGTCCCAGACTATGTTCGGAATATTTATTTCTCGCACAGAATAGAATATGTTAACTTTTGTACTATGGGAGATAGCAGATTAACATAGGCTAGTGGTTTTGCTGTTTGATAGGTCTACTCCTCTTGTTGGCTGATGAAAAGTAAATGTGGACAGTTCCTCCAATATCTTCAATATGCACCTCGGAATTAGATAAGGATGCGCTCAGTTGCGTCCCAGATGTGTCTGTCTTCACTTGTAGCCTGTGAGAAAGACCTGATCATGTGATGGAGAGCCGTGTGAGTGAGAATGTCTTCGGAGCAGGCAGCACTCAGTGAGAAGGGCTGCAAAAGGCATGTTTTTTTAGGGTGCATTATGGCCACACGAAGGGGATGCCACCGGGAAAGTGCTTCTCAAATTGTGAATGAGAGATTGACAAAGTGTGTACGGCCTGCCCAAAAAAACACAAAGCTGAGCTCGTGCCTTTTCAAGCGACTTTTTTCAAATTCTCATTAGTCGTGCCATGCAGCCTAGCCCAATGTTTGCAGAACAAATAAAGTTACATAAATAATTCTTAATTAAGCATACAGGAGTACCTATTTCTTTGTTAACCTCTCAACACAAAAAAAAGCCTCATGTACGCACGCCCTCAAATCGTTTGGAGAAAATATTGTTTTTATTGTATTCAGCTTTGTTCAATTGAATTCTTCATACTATAAAGTAATATAAAATAATGGCACTGAATTCTAAGCAAATCTTGTCTGCTAAATGAGGTAGTGTAGCCCACAGCCATATGGCATAGCAAGATCAGGACCCAACGTAAGGACAAATCACATTATGCTATTCTGTTCTTCTGAAATGGACTACATTTTCTTCATTTCATGTTTCTTTAGACCTGTCTAAAATAAATAATGGATTTATTGTGAAGGTGGAGGCTATATTACATGGATTTATTGTGATGGTGTAGGCTATATTACATGGATTTATTGTGATGATGTAGGCTATATTACATGGATTTATTGTGAAGGTGTAGACTATATTACATGGATTTATTGTGATGGTGTAGGCTATATTACATGGATTTATTGTGATGATGTAGGCTATATTACATGGATTTATTGTGATGATGTAGGCTATATTACATGGATTTATTGTGATGATGTAGGCTATATTACATGGATTTATTGTGAAGGTGTAGACTATATTACATGGATTTATTGTGAAGGTGTAGACTATATTACATGGATTTATTGTGATGATGTAGGCTATATTACATGGATTTATTGTGATGATGTAGGCTATATTACATGGATTTATTGTGATGATGTAGGCTATATTACATGGATTTATTGTGATGATGTAGGCTATATTACATGGATTAATTGTGAAGTTGTAGGCTATATTACATGGATTTATTGTGAAGGTGTAGACTATATTACATGGATTTATTGTGATGATGTAGGCTATATTACATGGATTTATTGTGATGATGTAGGCTATATTACATGGATTTATTGTGAAGGTGTAGACTATATTACATGGATTTATTGTGAAGGTGTAGACTATATTACATGGATTTATTGTGATGATGTAGGCTATATTACATGGATTTATTGTGATGATGTAGGCTATATTACATGGATTTATTGTGATGATGTAGGCTATATTACATGGATTTATTGTGATGATGTAGGCTATATTACATGGATTAACATGTACACACGCCACTCAAATCACACACACACTGAGTTGTAGGCTATATTACATGGATTTATTGTGAAGGTGTAGACTATATTACATGGATTTATTGTGAAGGTGTAGACTATATTACATGGATTTATTGTGAAGGTGTAGACTATATTACATGGATTTATTGTGAAGGTGTAGGCTATATTACATGGATTGATTGTGAAGGTGTAGGCTATATTATATGGATTTATTGTGAAGGTGTAGGCTATATTACATGGATTGATTGTGAAGGTGTAGGCTATATTACATGGATTTATTGTGATGACGTAGGCTATATTACATGGATTTATTGTGAAGGTGTAGGCTATATCACATGGATTAATTATACGTTTTAAATGTAGATGTTCCAGAGGTCTGCATCAGTGGCATGTAGGCTGTGTGTGGAAGCCAGGAGATGCTAAATGTGCTTATGTTAATTAACGGTCAATTACCGACAGTTATTTACTTGACAATCACCGGCTGACGGAATTTCGTAACCGCCACCTCCCTAGATGTGATGATGTGATTGATACAATTATCTCATCCTCTCCTCTCCTCTCCTCTCCTGTCACGATGAGTCATAAATAGTCAGTCTACTCTGCTCCCTCACACTCAAGCATGCTAAAACCTTGCAGACAGTCTCACAGTATCAGACATGCATGCCCACACACAGAAACACACAGAAATGTATGCAAAGGCTACACAAGTGCAGTCAGACTTTCTGTTGCACACACACACACACACACACACACACACACACACACACACACACACACACACACACACACTCAGTACAATACAGAGTTGAGTTCAGCTGTCGCTGTAGGGTTTTTGGGCAGCAGTGGGTTTCTGTTGATTCTCATACCCAGTGAACACATCTCCTCATCCTCTCTTCTCCCCATCCTCTCTTCTCCCCCTCCTCCTCCTCCTCCTCCTCCATCCCCTCATCCTCTCTTCTCCTCCTCCTGCTCCTCCATCCCTTCATCCTCTCTTCTCCTCCTCCTGCTCCTCCATCTCCTCATCCACCACCAGCCTATACCAGCATCCACCAGCCTACACCATTCTATACCAGCCACCACCAGCCTATACCATTCTATACCAGCCACCACCAGCCTATACCAGCAACCACCAGCCTACACCATTCTATACCAGCCACCACCAGCCTACACCATTCTATACCAGCCACCACCAGCCTATACCATTCTATACCAGCCACCACCAGCCTATACCATTCTATACCAGCCACCACCAGCCTACACCATTCTATACCAGCCACCACCAGCCTACACCATTCTATACCAGCCACCACCAGCCTATACCATTCTATACCAGCCACCACCAGCCTATACCAGCAACCACCAGCCTACACCATTCTATACCAGCCACCACCAGCCTACACCATTCTATACCAGCCACCACCAGCCTATACCATTCTATACCAGCCACCACCAGCCTATACCAGCAACCACCAGCCTACACCATTCTATACCAGCCACCACCAGCCTATATCATTCTATACCAGCCACCACCAGCCTATATCATTCTATACCAGCCACCACCAGCCTATACCATTCTATACCAGCCACCACCAGCCTATACTAGCCTATACTAGCCCATACCATCCTATACCATCCTATACCAGCCTATACCAGCCTATGCCATCCTACACCAGCCTATACTAGCCTATACCAGCCTATACCATCCTATACCAGCCACCACCAGCCTATACCAGCCTATATGATCCTATACCAGCCACCACCAGTCTATTCCAGCCACCACCAGCCTATACCAGCCACCACCAGCCTATACCATCCACCACCAGCCTATACCAGCCTATACCAGCCACCACCAGCATATACCATCCTATACCAGCATATACCATCCTATACCAGCCTATACCAGCCACCACCAGCCTATGCCAGCCACCACCAGCCTATTCCAGCCACCACCAGCCTATACCAGCATATACCATCCTATACCAGCCACCACCATCCTATACCAGCATATACCAGCCTATACCAGCCACCAGCCTATACCAGCCACCACCAGCCTATACAAGCCACCACCAGCCTATACCAGCATATACCATCCTATACCAGCCTATACCAGCCACCACCAGCCTATACCAGCCACCACTGCCTATTCCAGCCACCACCAGCCTATACCAGCCACCAGCCTATACCAGCCACCACCAGCCTATACCAGCCACCACCAGCCTATACCAGCATATACCATCCTATACCAGCCTATACCAGCCACCACCAGCCTATACCAGCCACCACTGCCTATTCCAGCCACCACCAGCCTATACCAGCATATACCATCCTATACCAGCCTATACCAGCCACCACCAGCCTATTCCAGCCACCACCAGCCTATACCAGCATATACCATCCAATACCAGCCACCACCAGCCTATACCAGCATATACCAGCCTATACCAGCCACCACCAGCCTATTCCAGCCACCACCAGCCTATTCCAGCCACCACCAGCCTATACCAGCATATACCATCCTATACCAGCCACCACCAGCATATACCAGCATATACCATCCTATACCAGCCTATACCAGCCACCACCAGCCTATACAAGCCACCACCAGCCTATACCAGCATATACCATCCTATACCAGCCTATACCAGCCACCACCAGCCTATTCCAGCCACCACCAGCCTATACCAGCATATACCATCCAATACCAGCCACCACCAGCCTATACCAGCATATACCAGCCTATACCAGCCACCACCAGCCTATACCAGCCACCACCAGCCTATTCCAGCCACCACCAGCCTATACCAGCATATACCATCCTATACCAGCCACCACCAGCATATACCAGCATATACCATCCTATACCAGCCTATACCAGCCACCACCAGCCTATACAAGCCACCACCAGCCACCACCAGCATATACCATCCTATACCAGCATATACCATCCTATACCAGCCACCACCAGCCTATACCAGCATATACCATCCTATACCAGCCACCACCAGCCTATACCAGCCTATACCAGCATATACCAGCATATACCAGCCACCACCAGCCTATACCAGCCACCACCAGCCTATACCAGCCACCACCAGCCTATTCCAGCCACCACCAGCCTATACCATCCAATGCCAGCCTATACCATCCAATGCCAGCCTATACCAGCCACCACCAACCAGCCTATACTAATAATCCCCAGTTTACAATTGGCTCATCAATCCCCCTCCTCTCCCCTGTAACTATTCCCCAGGTCGTTGCTGCAAATGAGAACATGTTCTCAGTCAACTTACCTGGTAAAATAACGGATAAAAAATAAATTAAAATAAAATAAAATACCAGCCACCACCAGCCTATTCCAGCCACCACCAGTCTATACAAGCATATATCATCCTATACCAACCTATACTATCCTATACCAGCCACCACCAGGCTTATATCAGCCTATACCATCCGTTACCAGCCTACACCAGCTTATACCAGCCTATACCATCCTATATCATCCTATACCAGCCACCACCAGCCTATACCAGCCACCACCAGCCTATACCATCCTATAACAGCCACCACCAGCCTATACCAGCCACCACCATCCTATACCAGCCTATACCATCCACCACCAGCCACCACCAGCCTATACTAGCCTATATCATCCTATACCAGCCTATACCATCCACCACCAGCCTATACCAGCCTATACCAACCTATTTATTTATTATTTTACCGGGTAAGTTGACTGAGAACACATTCTCTATACCAGCCTATACCAGCCACCATCAGCCTATACCAACCTATACCAGCCGTTACCATCCTATACCAACCTATACCAGCCTATACCAGCCACCATCAGCCTATACCAACCTATACCAGCCTATACCAGCCACCATCAGCCTATACCAGCATATACCAGCCTATACCAGCCACCACCAGCCTATACCAGCCACCACCAGCCTATTCCAGCCACCACCAGCCTATACCAGCATATACCATCCTATACCAGCCACCACCAGCATATACCAGCATATACCATCCTATACCAGCCTATACCAGCCACCACCAGCCTATACCAGCCACCACCAGCCTATACAAGCCACCACCAGCCACCACCAGCATATACCATCCTATACCAGCATATACCATCCTATACCAGCCACCACCAGCCTATACCAGCATATACCATCCTATACCAGCCACCACCAGCCTATACCAGCCACCACCAGCCTATACCAGCCACCACCAGCCTATTCCAGCCACCACCAGCCTATACCATCCAATGCCAGCCTATACCATCCAATGCCAGCCTATACCAGCCACCACCAGCCTATACAAGCCACCACCAGCCACCACCAGCATATACCATCCTATACCAGCCACCACCAGCCTATACCAGCATATACCATCCTATACCAGCCACCACCAGCCTATACCAGCCTATACCAGCCTATACCAGCCTATACCAGCCACCACCAGCCTATACCAGCCACCACCAGCCTATTCCAGCCACCACCAGCCTATACCATCCAATGCCAGCCTATACCATCCAATGCCAGCCTATACCAGCCACCACCAGCCTATACTAATAATCCCCAGTTTACAATTGGCTCATCAATCCCCAGCCTATCCCAGTAACTATTCCCCAGGTCGTTGCTGCAAATGAGAACATGTTCTCAGTCAACTTACCTGGTAAAATAACGGATAAAAAATAAATTAAAATAAAATAAAATACCAGCCACCACCAGCCTATTCCAGCCACCACCAGTCTATACAAGCATATATCATCCTATACCAACCTATACTATCCTATACCAGCCACCACCAGGCTATACTAGCTTATATCAGCCTATACCATCCGTTACCAGCCTACACCAGCTTATACCAGCCTATACCATCCTATATCATCCTATACCAGCCACCACCAGCCTATACCAGCCACCACCAGCCTATACCATCCTATAACAGCCACCACCAGCCTATACTAGCCTATATCATCCTATACCAGCCAATACCAGCCTATACCAGCATATATCATCCTATACCATCCTATACCAGCCTATACCAGCCACCACCAGCCTATACCAGCCACCACCAGCCTATACCATCCTATAACAGCCACCACCAGCCTATACCAGCCACCACCATCCTATACCAGCCTATACCATCCACCACCAGCCACCACCAGCCTATACTAGCCTATATCATCCTATACCAGCCAATACCAGCCTATACCAGCATATATCATCCTATACCATCCTATACCAGCCACCACCAGCCTATACCAGCCTATACCAACCTATTTATTTATTATTTTACCGGGTAAGTTGACTGAGTACACATTCTCTATACCAGCCTATACCAGCCACCATCAGCCTATACCAACCTATACCAGCCGTTACCATCCTATACCAACCTAAACCAGCCTATACCAGCCACCATCAGCCTATACCAACCTATACCAGCCGTTACCATCCTATACCAACCTAAACCAGCCTATACCAGCCACCATCAGCCTATACCAACCTATACCAGCCGTTACCATCCTATACCAACCTAAACCAGCCTATACCAGCCACCATCAGCCTATACCAACCTATACCAGCCGTTACCATCCTATACCAACCTATACCAACCTAAACCAGCCTATACCAGCCACCATCAGCCTATACGGCAGTGTAGCCTAGTGGTTAGAGCGTTGGACTAGTAACCGGAAGGTTGCGAGTTCAAACCCCCGAGCTGACAAGGTACAAATCTGTCGTTCTGCCCCTGAACAGGCAGTTAACCCACTGTTCCCAGGCCGTCATTGAAAATAAGAATATGTTCTTAACTGACTTGCCTAGTTAAATAAAGGTAAAAAAAATATTTAAAAAATACCAACCTACACCAGCCGTTAACAACCTATACCAGCCATCAGCCTATACCAACCTTAGCCTATACCAACCACCATCAGCCTATACCAACCTTAGCCTATACCAACCTTAGCCTATACCAACCACCATCAGCCTATACCAACCTATACCAACCTATACCAGCCGTTACCAGCCCATACCAGCCCATACCAGCTTATACCTGTTTTTACCAGTCTAATAAAGGGGTTGGAGAGACAATATAAATTGTATGCATGAAGAGAGAGGTGAGAGTTGGGAGGAATGGAGAGTAGGAAAGAAAGGGGGAGAGGAGGAAGAGAGTTGGGAGGAATGGAGAGTGTGATAGAAAGGGAGAGAGGAGGAAGAGAGTTGGAGGTAGGAGACAATGATAGTAATCAGTGTTGTCTTTGTCCTCAGACAGCAGTTTGTCTTCGTAATTTAAACACTGTCCTCTCTCTCCTCTCTCCCTCAGCCATCGCTCTCCCCTCATCTTTAGAACATGTAATCACTAGGTACTCTCTTCACTGTCACTCTTCTATGTATGTGTGTGTGTGCATGTGACCATGTGTGTGTATGTGTGTAACCCTCTGTGCTCTGCATAGTGTGCGTTCACATACACCCTGCTGTGTGTGTTGTTTTCTCTGTGTGTGTTGTTCGTGTATGGTACAGGCTTATGTAACAGTGATGATCTCCAACAGGTATTCCATGGCAGTCAGTCAGTCACTAGCCAGTCTACATTGTGTCCCCTCCAATCTGTTGGAGAATGATTATTATGTCTCCTCCCTCCTCCCTCCCTCCCTCCCTCCCTCCCTCCCTCCCTCCCTCCCTCCCTCCCTCCCTCCCCCTCCCTCCCTCCCTCCCTCCCTCCCTCCCTCCCTCCCTCCCTACCTTCCTCCCTGCCTACCTTCCTCCCTGCCTCCCTCCCTGCCTGTCTCCCTTCCTGCCTGTCTCCCTGCCTGTCTCCCTGCCTCCCTCCCTGCCTACCTTCCTCCCTGGCTACCTACCTCCCTGCCTCCCTGTCTCCCTGCCTGTCTCCCTGCCTGTCTCCCTGCCTGCCTACCTTCCTCCCTGCCTCCCTCCCTGCCTATACCTTCCTCCCTGGCTACCTACCTCCCTGCCTCCCTGCCTCCCTACCTCCCTGCCTCCCTCGTCCAAGCAGCTAGTGGACCTGTTGTCTTTGTACTAGAGAGATGCTGACATCCAACTGTCTGTATATTATTTTGTTCAGTCACAGATAGTGACACTGAAGTGCCTTGGTTTATGACATCGAAGTAAAGTGGAGTCACGTGGTGAAGATGACACACTAGAACAGAATTCTGGTTAATATACAGTCATAATGATTTTAAAAAACACCTTGTTTATACAGCAAAAGACTCTTAAGGTCACGGAGTTCACGGGAAAATAATGAACTAAATGAATGCCACTACCAGTATGGACTTGTGAGTTGGAATTGTAACGGAATTCAGAATACACTTAAGAGGTATATGATTCTGGTGCATTTAAAGCCTCTTAATTGTGATGTGGCAATAATCTAAGATTAAGATATGGGTGGGTCAGGTGTTCTCCTCCCCAGGTGGCAAGCGTTCTAAGGGTGTCAGCATTCTAATTGCAAAGAAGAATGTATTTCAAACCTTCTAACTTGCATACTTACCAGGATGGTGGACGTGTGATAGCCTCAGGATGGTTACAAAATGAGTGTACCCTAATAAATGTACATGCACCTAATTCTTCACAAAACACCGTCCTCTCTTCCTTGGTGCCTGCGATATCTATCTCTCTTCGGGGTCCCATAGTCATGGGCGGTGACTTTAATTTGGGTTTGCAGTCCCTTACTAGACCGTTCTGGCGCCCCCCTTCCCTTCCCTCAGACAGGCCTGTCACAGCAGCAATGATGGAATTATTTCACTTGTATTCACTTGAATACACCTTCTACTCAAAAGCCCTCAATTCTGACTCCAGGATCGACCGTATTCTTATGTCCTCTAACCTGATTCAGAATGATATGGATACCAGTATTCATAGTATTCCTATAAGTGACCATGCGCCCATCTCTGTAACCCCCCCCCCGCTAATCCCTTCATGTCCCAACAGTCGAGGCTGAACACCTCCCTCTTGAAAAACAAGGATTTCACTAGGTGTGATAGAATCATAGAATTCGTTGAACTGAACCTTAGCTCTGTGACTCTGTGGCCACTTGTACGGGTTGGATAATTAGTTTCTCATCAGCTGAAAAAAAAGAAAGAGCTCAAAGTAAAAGTCTAAGCTGTCTTCGGAGATTCAAATACTGGAGGGGAAACATACTGTATGTCAGAGCCGTTGAACCTAGCCTTGAGAACCTCCCTCCTGTCTACCAGGGCAGATCTACAGAAACACCAGGAGACTGATGTTGCTCTTTTCCGACTCCAAAGATTTTATTTTGAGTCAGGGCAGAGGGTAGGTGGCAGGGGGGATGTTAGCGCAGGGGGGATGTTAGAGCAGGGGGATGTTAGCGCAGGGGGGGATGTTAGCGCAGGGGGAATGTTAGCGCATGGGGGATATTAGCGCAAGGGGGATGTTAGCGCAGGGGGGATGTTAGTGCATGGGGGATATTAGCGCAAGGGGGATGTTAGCGCAGGGGGGATGTTAGCGCAGGGGGAATGTTAGTGCATGGGGGATATTAGCGCGAGGGGATGTTAGCGCAGGGGGGATGTTAGCGCAGGGGGTTAGTGCATGGGGGATATTAGCGCAGGGGGATGTTAGCGCAGGGGGATGTTAGCGCAGGGGGAATGGGATGTATTAGCGCAGGGGGATGTTAGCGCAGGGGGATGTTAGCGCAGGGGGAATGTTAGCATGGGGGATATTAGCGCAGGGGATGTTAGCGCAAGGGGATGTTAGCGCATAAGGGGGGCATGTTAGCGCAGGGGGATGTTAGCGCAGGGGGATGTTAGCGCAGGGGGGATGTTAGAGCAGGGGGATGTTAGCGCAGGGGGATGTTTGCAGGGGGATGTTAGAGCAGGGGGATGTTAGAGCAGGAGGGATGTTAGAGCAGGGGGATGTTAGCGCAGGGGGATGTTAGCGCAGGGGGATGTTAGCGCATGGGGATGTTAGAGCAGGGGGATGTTAGCGCAGGGGATGTTTGCGCAGGGGGATGTTAGAGCAGGGGGATGTTAGAGCAGGGGGATGTTAGAGCAGGGGGATGTTAGAGCAGGGGGGATGTTAGAGCAGGGGGATGTTAGAGCAGGGGGTGTTAGCGTAGGGGGATGTTAGCGCAGGGGGAATGTTAGCGCATGGGGGATATTAGCGCAAGGGGGATGTTAGCGCAGGGGGGATGTTAGCGCATAAGGGAAGAGGACATGGGGGATGTTAGCGCAGGGGGATGTTAGCGCAGGGGGATGTTAGGGCAGGGGGATGTTAGAGCAGGGGGATGTTAGAGCAGGGGGATGTTAGAGCAGGGGGATGTTAGAGTAGGGGGGATGTTAGCGCAGGGGGATGTTAGAGCAGGGGGATGTTAGAGCAGGGGGATGCTAGAGCAGGGGGGATGTTAGAGCATGGGGATGTTATAGCAGGGGGATGTTAAAGCAGGGGGATGTTAAAGCAGGGGGATGTTAGAGCAGGGGGATGTTAGAGCAGGGGGATGTTAGAGCAGGGGGATGTTAGAGCAGGGGGGATGTTAAAGCAGGGGGATGTTAAAGCAGGGGGATGTTAAAGCAGGGGGATGTTAAAGCAGGGGGATGTTAGAGCAGGGGGATGTTAAAGCAGGGGGATGTTAAAGCAGGGGGATGTTAGAGCAGGGGGGTGTTAGAGCAGGAGGGATGTTAAAGCAGGGGGATGTTAAAGCAGGGGGATGTTAAAGCGGGGGGATGTTAGAGCATGGGGATGTTAGAGCAGGGGGATGTTAAAGCAGGGGGATGTTAGAGCAGGGGATGTTAAAGCAGGGGGATGTTAAAGCAGGGGGATGTTAAAGCAGGGGGATGTTAAAGCAGGGGGGATGTTAAAGCAGGGGGATGTTAAAGCAGGGGGATGTTAAAGCAGGAGGGAAGAGGGCAGGGGGGATATTAGCGCAGGGGGATGTTAAAGCAGGGGGATGTTAAAGCAGGGGGATGTTAAAGCAGGGGGATGTTAAAGCAGGGATGGGAAGAGGGCAGGGGGATATTAGCGCAGGGGGATGTTAAAGCAGGGGGAAGAGGGCAGGGGGATGTTAAAGCAGGGGGGATGTTAGCGCAGGAGGGAAGAGGGCAGGGGGGATATTAGCGCAGGGGGGAAGAGGGCAGGGGGGATATTAGCGCAGGGGGGATGTTAGCGCATACATTGAAGCAGATGGAGAAGCAACAGCTGATTCCAGCCATTAGAGATAGTAAGGGAGTATTTGAATGTCATGCCAACAGAATGAATCAATCTTTCACATTGTATGGGTCAGAGAGTACAGCAGGTGACAGCGACTGTTCTTTAACCTTTGACCTGTGGGAAGCTTTGACCTTCCCACAGTCAATCTAGTGGATGAAGTTGGTTTGGACATCCCGATCAACGAGTTAGAAATTGAAAAAGCAATTATAAAAATGTCCTCTGGGAAAAGGCCTGGCGATGACGGCTTGGGTATTGAAACCTACAAATGCTTTAAAAAAAACAGCGGTCCCAGATCCTTCTGAAATTATTTGATGAAGCACCAGAGTCTGAATCTATACCCCGTCCATGTGTCGAACAACTATCTCTCTGGAAGCCAAGCCTAGTTAGGGTCCTTTAGAGGTGGACGTTTCCGCCCCTTAAGTCTGTTGAACAGCAACTATAAGCTATTAACCAAGACCCTCGCCTTACGCTTAGAGACGGTAATCCCATCATTAATGAATCTAGACCAGGTTGGGTTCATCCCAGGTCGTCTCTCTGTGAATTACAGGCTGTTTCATGTCATGTCCGAGGCTCACTCTCTTAAAACTGCAGCTGTAGCAGCATCCTTGGAAGCCAAGAAGGCCTTTGACAGGATAGAATAGCCATACCTGTTTCATCCACTCACCAAGTTTGGCTTTGGTCCCATTAGCTGGGTCAGGATCATGATACAGCGAACTTGTCTCATCTGTCAAAATGAATGATAGAGTGTCTGACTCATTTTGTCTCCACCGAGGTGTGAGACAGGGTTTGCTCCGCTAGTCCCCTCCTATTTATTTTAGCCTTAGAACCCACTGGCATGTGCGATACATGCTGAAGAGACCGTCCCAGATGTGCGCATTTATGAACATGAGTTCACATTGAATCTATACGCTGACGACATCCTACTCATCCTTAGGAACCCTGCAAATCTCCCTACCGGCAGTCTTAACAATGATTGACTCCTTTGGCTTCCTCTCAGGACACAAGATCAACTGGAGAAAGGGAGAGGCTATACCTCTTAACATACACACATTTCAGGCTGACTTAGTGGGTTTCCCATTTGTTTGGATGACTAGTGGCATGAAGTATCTAGGAATGAATATAGTATCCCTCAGAACCAAGATATTCAGCCTAAATGGACCTAGTGTATTACCTAGGCTAGCCTATGTCATCTCTTCCATCCCCTTTCAATGTCCCACAGTCGTGGTTTAAGGAGTTACAAACTTACGTGGGCTTACAAATCAGAATCTAAGATCTGCAGCTGGGAGTGGTTGGAGGAGAGGATAGTGTCACAACACAGGTCCGTTTCACCTGTCATCAATGTGGTACTGCCCCAAACCCCTACTGCCCCAAACCCCTACTGCCCCAAACTCCCCTACTGCCCCAAACCCCTACTGCCCCAAACTCCCCTATTGCCCCAAACCCCTACTGCCCCAAACCCCTACTGCCCCAAACCCAGCTACTGCCCCAAACCCCTACTGCCCCAAACCCCCTACTGCCCCAAACCCCTACTGCCCCAAACCCAGCTACTGCCCCAAACCCCCTACTGCCCCAAACCCCTACTGCCCCAAACCCCTACTGCCCCAAACTCCCTATTGCCCCAAACCCCTACTGCCCCAAACCCAGCTACTGCCCCAAACCCCTACTGCCCCAAACCCCTACTGCCCCAAACCCCTACTGCCCCAAACCCAGCTACTGCCCCAAACCCCTACTGCCCCAAACCCCCTACTGCCCCAAACCCCTACTGCCCCAAACTCCCTACTGCCCAAACTCCCCTATTGCCCCAAACCCCCTACTGCCCCAAACCCAGCTACTGCCCCAAACTACTGCCCCAAACCCCTACTGCCCCAAACCCCTACTGCCCCAAACCCCCTACTGCCCCAAACCCAGCTACTGCCCTTGACATTGGAATTATCAGGTTCTCATGTAGCATAGTTAAGATGCTGCACAGAAGGTTGGGTGTAAACGGTGTGTCTGTTCCATCCTGTCCCATCTGGCATAACCCCATGTTTACAGCTGGGGGAAACACTTTGAATAGTAGACTCTGGCATAACCCCATGTTTACAGCTGGGGGAAACACTTTGAATAGTAGACTCTGGCATAACCCCATGTTTACAGCTGGGGGAAACACTTTGAATAGTAGACTCTGGCATAACCCCATGTTTACAGCTGGGGGAAACACTTTGAATAGTAGACTCTGGCATAACCCCATGTTTACAGCTGGGGGAAACACTTTGAATAGTAGACTCTGGCATAACCCCATGTTTACAGCTGGGGGAAACACTTTGAATAGTAGACTCTGGCATAACCCCATGTTTACAGCTGGGGGAAACACTTTGAATAGTAGACTCTGGCATAACCCCATGTTTACAGCTGGGGGAAACACTTTGAATAGTAGACTCTGGCATAACCCCATGTTTACAGCTGGGGGAAACACTTTGAATAGTAGACTCTGGCATAACCCCATGTTTACAGCTGGGGGAAACACTTTGAATAGTAGACTCTGGCATAACCCCATGTTTACAGCTGGGGGAAACACTTTGAATAGTAGACTCTGGCATAACCCCATGTTTACAGCTGGGGGAAACACTTTGAATAGTAGACTCTGGCATAACCCCATGTTTACAGCTGGGGGAAACACTTTGAATAGTAGACTCTGGCATAACCCCATGTTTACAGCTGGGGGAAACACTTTGAATAGTAGACTCTGGCATAACCCCATGTTTACAGCTGGGGGAAACACTTTGAATAGTAGACTCTGGCATAACCCCATGTTTACAGCACTTTGAATAGTAGACTCTGGCATAACCCCATGTTTACAGCTGGGGGAAACACTTTGAATAGTAGACTCTGGCATAACCCCATGTTTACAGCTGGGGGAAACACTTTGAATAGTAGACTCTGGCATAACCCCATGTTTACAGCTGGGGGAAACACTTTGAATAGTAGACTCTGGCATAACCCCATGTTTACAGCTGGGGGAAACACTTTGAATAGTAGACTCTGGCATAACCCCATGTTTACAGCTGGGGGAAACACTTTGAATAGTAGACTCTGGCATAACCCCATGTTTACAGCTGGGGGAAACACTTTGAATAGTAGACTCTGGCATAACCCCATGTTTACAGCTGGGGGAAACACTTTGAATAGTAGACTCTGGCATAACCCCATGTTTACAGCTGGGGGAAACACTTTGAATAGTAGACTATAACCCCATGTTTACAGCTGGGGGAAACACTGAATAGTAGACTCTGGCATAACCCCATGTTTACAGCTGGGGGAAACACTTTGAATAGTAGACTCTGGCATAACCCCATGTTTACAGCTGGGGGAAACACTTTGAATAGTAGACTCTGGCATAACCCCATGTTTACAGCTGGGGGAAACACTTTGAATAGTAGACTCTGGCATAACCCCATGTTTACAGCTGGGGGAAACACTTTGAATAGTAGACTCTGGCATAACCCCATGTTTACAGCTGGGGAAACACTTTGAATAGTAGACTCTGGCATAACCCCATGTTTACAGCTGGGGGAAACACTTTGAATAGTAGACTCTGGCATAACCCCATGTTTACAGCTGGGGAAACACTTTGAATAGTAGACTCTGGCATAACCCCATGTTTACAGCTGGGGGAAACACTTTGAATAGTAGACTCTGGCATAACCCCATGTTTACAGCTGGGGGAAACACTTTGAATAGTAGACTCTGGCATAACCCCATGTTTACAGCTGGGGGAAACACTTTGAATAGTAGACTCTGGCATAACCCCATGTTTACAGCTGGGGGAAACACTTTGAATAGTAGACTCTGGCATAACCCCATGTTTACAGCTGGGGAAACACTTTGAATAGTAGACTCTGGCATAACCCCATGTTTACAGCTGGGGGAAACACTTTGAATAGTAGACTCTGGCATAACCCCATGTTTACAGCTGGGGGAAACACTTTGAATAGTAGACTCTGGCATAACCCCATGTTTACAGCTGGGGAAACACTTTGAATAGTAGACTCTGGCATAACCCCATGTTTACAGCTGGGGGAAACACTTTGAATAGTAGACTCTGGCATAACCCCATGTTTACAGCTGGGGGAAACACTTTGAATAGTAGACTCTGGCATAACCCCATGTTTACAGCTGGGGAAACACTTTGAATAGTAGACTCTGGCATAACCCCATGTTTACAGCTGGGGGAAACACTTTGAATAGTAGACTCTGGCATAACCCCATGTTTACAGCTGGGGAAACACTTTGAATAGTAGACTCTGGCATAACCCCATGTTTACAGCTGGGGAAACACTTTGAATAGTAGACTCTGGCATAACCCCATGTTTACAGCTGGGGGAAACACTTTGAATAGTAGACTCTGGCATAACCCCATGTTTACAGCTGGGGGAAACACTTTGAATAGTAGACTCTGGCATAACCCCATGTTTACAGCTGGGGGAAACACTTTGAATAGTAGACTCTGGCATAACCCCATGTTTACAGCTGGGGGAAACACTTTGAATAGTAGACTCTGGCATAACCCCATGTTTACAGCTGGGGGAAACACTTTGAATAGTAGACTCTGGCATAACCCCATGTTTACAGCTGGGGGAAACACTTTGAATAGTAGACTCTGGCATAACCCCATGTTTACAGCTGGGGGAAACACTTTGAATAGTAGACTCTGGCATAGCCACGGTATTTCATCTATTGGTCAGATTGTTAAAGGCAGATTTTGGTTTGAGTGATTCTTCATTTTTAGCATAACTACAGCTTAAGACATATACAAGGTTGGTAAAATGGAGAATGCTGACTCGGCCTCTGGAACAGAGTTAGATCAGAACCTCAGGAAAGCTGCCTCCTCGACAGGAACTGATCCTCGACAGGAACTGATCAAGCATTTATAGGCCATTGTTTTTTTCCATCCTAAACACATATTCCCCCATTCAGTTAGCATCACAATGGGTCACTATTCCCCCAATCAGTTAGCATCACAATGGGTCACTATTCCCCCAATCAGTTAGCATCACAATGGGTCACTATGTCCTCATTCAGAAAGCATCACAATAGGTCACTATACCCCCATTCAGTTAGCATCACAATGGGTCACTATTCCCCCAATCAGTTAGCATCACAATGGGTCACTATTCCCCCATTCAGATTGCATGGGAGTGTGACCTGAACACTTCTCTCACCCCATCGCAAAGGGACACTATTTGGAGAAGGGGTCTGACCACTTCAAAATGTGCTAGGAAAATATTATTCAGTACAAGATATTGTGCAGAGCCTATATCACCCCTGTACATATCCCAAATATCTATCCATCTGTCTCTCTATCTCTAATATCTTTCCATCTGTCTCTCTACCTCTAATATCTCTCCATGTGTCTCTCTACCTCTAATATCTCTCCATGTGTCTCTCTACCACTAATATCTCTCCATGTGTCTCTCTACCACTAATATCTCTCCTTCTGTCTCTCTACCACTAATATCTCTCCATCTGTCTCTCTACCACTAATATCTCTCCATCTGTCTCTCTACCTCTAATATCTCTCCATCTGTCTCTCTACCTCTAATATCTGTCTCTCTACCTCTAATATCTCTCCATCTGTCTCTCTACCTCTAATATCTCTCCATCTGTCTCTCTACCTCTAATATCTGTCTCTCTACCACTAATATCTCTCCTTCTGTCTCTCTACCACTAATATCTCTCCATCTGTCTCTCTACCACTAATATCTCTCCATCTGTCTCTCTACCTCTAATATATCTCCATCTGTCTCTCTACCTCTAATATCTGTCTCTCTACCTCTAATATCTCTCCATCTGTCTCTCTACCTCTAATATCTCTCCATCTGTCTCTCTACCTCCTCAGACCACCAGAAATTAGAGAGAGAGGCCCGTATCTGTCGCCTGCTCAAGCACTCCAACATCGGTGAGTCTTTCTCAACTAAACAACGCACAAACGCAATGACACCTGCCTATGCCTCAATGACACCTGCCTATGCCTCAATGACACCTGCCTATGCCTCAATGACACCTGCCTATGCTGCATTATAACCTTAAGTCTGCCTTGTCAATCTTCTATCTAATATATACAGATGTAGGATCTTAATTTGATCACTCTTTTGTTGCTGAGACTTTTCTGGCACAGCAGGAAATGCAAACTTGTAGTGTATTTGAGTTTTTAAAATGTTTTTTTTTTTTTTTTGCACTAACGAAAAATGTATCGAACACCACAACGTTTTTCATTAATTATAATCCACATAATAATTCACATTTCCTGCTGCTGCAGGATTATTTTCTGCTGTAGCAAACTGGCTCAAATTAAGATCCCACATCTGTATCAATATATCGATTGAAATCTATGTGCTGCACCATAAAGTCTGCAGCTTCAATCTTCAATCTATAAGGCGGCACCAGGTTTTGATATCTCTGTCTTGTTTGACTATTCCACATTGAGTATCGTGCTCAGTATCCAGGGTCTGGCCTCGGTGCGTTTAGATGTATCCTTCCGTTGTCATGCTTGTTAATGTTTCTATGCATGGCGTGGACTTTTTGCCCCCTAATGATTTTCCAGTATTCACACTACCTGATTGTTCCCACTTCTTCTTGTTGCTTGTTCATTTTATTATTATCTATCCCTTGTTATCACCAGAACATACAGCTCTTTTCTATCTGTTGTTATCACCAGAACATACAGCTCTTTTCTATCTGTTGGTATCACCAGAACATACAGCTCTTGTCCGTCCGTCAGATCCAGTGTCAAAGAAGCTCTCCTCTTCCTCTGTTTCTCTGAGCCTTATTCATAGACGCGGGACGTAGCGGTGCTAATCTGAAAACAAGGCTCCCCAAATTCGATCAGCAAATTGATTGTGCTACCAGGGCTGGCAAAACCCTAGACCACTGTTATTCTAACTTCCGCGATGCATATAAGACCCTCCACCGCCCTCCCTTCGGAAAAGCTGACCACGACTCCATTTTGTTGCTCCCAGCCTATAGACAGAAACTAAAACGGGAAGCACCCGTGCTCAGGTCTGTTCAACGTTGGTCCGACCAATCGGATTCAACGCTTCAAGAGTGCTTTCGATCACATGGACTGGGATATGTTCCACATTGGGGCGAACAACAACATTGACGAATACGCTGATTCGGTGAGCGAGTTTATTAACAAGTGCATCGGTGATGTTGTACCCACAACATCTATTAAAACATTCCCCAACCAGAAACCGTGATTGATGGCAGCATTCACACAAAACTGAACATGCATACCACTGCTTTTAATCAGGGCAAGGTGACCGGAAACATGACCGAATACAAACAGTGTAGCTATTCCCTCTGGAAGGCAATCAAACAAGCTAAGCTTCAGTACAGAGACAAAGTCGCAATTCAACGGCTCAGACACGAGAGGTATGTGGCAGGGTCTACAGTCAATCACAGACTACAAAAGAAAAACCTGCCCCTTCGCAGATCACGATGCCTTGCTCCCAGACAGACTAAACAACTTCTTTGCCCGCTTTGAGGACAATACAGTGCCACTGACACAGCCCGATACCAAAACTTGCGGGCTCTCCGTCACTGCAGCCAACATGAGTAAAACATTTAAACGTGTTAACCCTCGCAAGGCTGCAGGCCCAGACGGCATCCCCGGCCGCGTCCTCAGAGCATGTGCAGATCAGCTGGCTGGTGTGCTTACAGACATATTCAATCAATCCTTATCCCAGTCTGCTGTCCCCACATGCTTCAAGAGGGCCACCATTGTTCCTGTTCCCAAAAAAGCTAAGGTAACTGAGCTAAATGACTACCACCCTGTAGCACTCACTTCCGTCATCATGAAGTGCTTTGAGAGACTAGTCAAGGACCATATCACCTCCACCCTACCTGACACCCTAGACCCACTCCAATTTGCTTACCGCCCCAATAGGTCCACAGACGACGCAATCGCCATCACACTGCACACTGCCCTATCCCATCTGGACAGGAGGAATACCTATGTAAGAATGCTGTTCATCGATTACAGCTCAGCATTTAACCATAGTACCCTCCAAACTCGTCATTAAGCTTGAGACCCTGGGTACTGGACTTCCTGACGGGCCGCCCCCCAGGTGGTGAGGGTAGGTAACAACATCTCCACCCCGCTGATCCTCAACACTGGGTCCCCACAAGGCTGTGTTCTCAGCCCTCTCCTGTACTCCCTGTTCACCCACGACTGCGTGGTCATACACGCCTCCAACTCAATCATCAAGTTTGCAGACGACACTACAGTGGTAGGCTTGATTACCAACAACGATGAGACGGCCTACAGGGAGGAGGTGAGGGCCCTCGGAGTGTGGTGTCAGGAAAATAACCTCACACTCAACGTCAACACAACAAAGGA
Source organism: Oncorhynchus keta (assembly GCF_023373465.1). Lineage (NCBI taxonomy): Eukaryota > Metazoa > Chordata > Actinopteri > Salmoniformes > Salmonidae > Oncorhynchus > Oncorhynchus keta. The sequence goes on along the minus strand of NC_068445.1, from coordinate 38,515,112 downwards.
GATGATCGTGGACTTCAGGAAACAGCAGAGGGAGCACTCCCCTATCCACATCGACGGGACAGTAGTGAAGAGGGTGGAAAGTTTCAAGTTCCTCGGCGCACACATCACGGACAAACTGAAATGGTCCTCCCACACAGACAGAGTGGTGAAGAAGGCGCAGCAGCTCCTCTTCAAACTCAGGAGGCTGAAGAAATTTGGCTTGTCACCAAAAACACTCACAAACTTTTACAGATGCACAATCAAGGGCATCCTTGGGGCTGTATCACCGCCTAGTACGGCAGCTGCTCCGCCCATTAACCATAAGGCTCTCCAGAGGGTAGTGAGGTCTGCACAACGCATCACCGGGGGCAAACTACCTGCCCTCCAGGACACCTACACCACCCGATGTCACAGGAAGACCAAAAATATTATCAAGGACAACAACCACCCGAGCCACTGCTTGTTCACCCCGCTATCATCCAGAAGGCAAGGTCAGTACAGGTGCATCAAAGCAGAGACCGAGAGACTGAAAAACAGCTTCTATCTGAAGGCCTTCAGACTGTTAAACAGCCATCACTAACATTGAGTGGCTGCTAACAACATACCGACTCAACTCCAACCACTTTAATAATGGAAAAATGTATGTATTCAATTTATCACTAGCCACTTTATATTATATAATGGTTACTTACCCTACATTACTCATCTCATATGTGTATGCTGTACTCCAAACCATCTACTGCATCTTGCCATCTTGATGTAATGTATCACTAGCCACTTTAAACAATGCCACTTTATATTATATAATGTTTTCATACCCTACATTACTCATCTCATATATACTGTACTTTATACCATCTACTGCATCTTGCCTATGCCGTTCGGGCATCACTCATTCATATATTTTTATGTACATATTCATATTCATTCCTTTAAACTTGTGTGTTTAATGTAGTTGTTGTGGAATTCTTAGGTTATATTACTTAATAATAATATAAAATAAAATAAAATTACTTGTTAGATATTACTGCACTGTCGGAACTAGAAGCACAAGCATTTCGCGACACTTGCATCAACATCTGCTAACCATGTGTATGTGACCAATAACATCTGCTAACCATGTGTATGTGACCAATAACATCTGCTAACCATGTGTATGTGACCAATAACATCTGCTAACCATGTGTATGTGACCAATAACATCTGCTAACCATGTGTATGTGACCAATAACATCTGCTAACCATGTGTATGTGACCAATAACATCTGCTAACCATGTGAATGTGACCAATAACATCTGCGAACCATGTGTATGTGCCCAATGAATGAGATTTGGATATGATTTGCTGAGGATGCAGCAACAGCCCCTGTTAAATCTGCACTTTGACCTTTACTGGTGTTAGTGAACCCACATCTGTAGCGCGACCCACATTCTTTTTTCACCATCTCTGCTTTGTCAATAAAGATAGTTGTACAATTAAGAACAGTATCTTGCAAAATTCCATAGTTGGAATTGTAAGAGTTGTTTCCCTGTCCCTTTCTCTGTGATGTCATTCTAATGGAATCTAGAAATAACAAAACCCTGTCCCTTTCACTGTGATGTCATTCTAATGGAATCCAGATAGAACAAAACCCTGTCCCTTTCACTGTGATGTCATTCTAATGGAATCTAGAAATAACAAATCCCTGTCCCTTTCTCTGTGATGTCATTCTAATGGAATCCAGATAGAACAAAACCCTGTCCCTTTCACTGTGATGTCATTCTAATGGAATCTAGAAATAACAAAACCCTGTCCCTTTCACTGTGATGTCATTTTAATGGAATCTAGAAATAACAAAACCCTGTCCCTTTCTCTGTGATGTCATTCTAATGGAATCTAGAAATAACAAAACCCTGTCCCTTTCTCTGTGATGTCATTCTAATGGAATCTAGAAATAACAAAACCCTGTCCCTTTCACTGTGATGTCATTTTAATGGAATCTAGAAATAACAAAACCCTGTCCCTTTCTCTGTGATGTCATTCTAATGGAATCTAGAAATAACAAAACCCTGTCCCTTTCTCTGTGATGTCATTCTAATGGAATCTAGAAATAACAAAACCCTGTTCCTTTCTCTGTGATGTCATTCTAATGGAATCTAGAAATAACAAAACCCTGTCCCTTTCACTGTGATGTCATTCTAATGGAATCCAGATAGAAGAAAACCCTGTCCCTTTCACTGTGATGTCATTCTAATGGAATCTAGAAATAACAAATCCCTGTCCCTTTCTCTGTGATGTCATTCTAATGGAATCCAGATAGAACAAAACCCTGTCCCTTTCACTGTGATGTCATTCTAATGGAATCTAGAAATAACAAAACCCTGTCCCTTTCTCTGTGATGTCATTCTAATGGAATCCAGATAGAACAAAACCCTGTCCCTTTCACTGTGATGTCATTCTAATGGAATCTAGAAATAACAAAACCCTGTCCCTTTCTCTGTGATGTCATTCTAATGGAATCTAGAAAGAACAAAACCCTGTCCCTTTCACTGTGATGTCATTTTAATGGAATCCAGATAGAACAGAACCCTGTCCCTTTCTCTGTGATGTCATTCTAATGGAATCTAGAAATAACAAATCCCTGTCCCTTTCTCTGTGATGTCATTCTAATGGAATCCAGATAGAACAGAACCCTGTCCCTTTCTCTGTGATGTCATTCTAATTGAATCTAGAAATAACAAAACCCTGTCCCTTTCTCTGTGATATCATTCTAATGGAATCCAGAAAGAACAAAACCCTGTCCTTTTCTCTGTGATGTCATTCTAATTGAATCTAGAAATAACAAAACCCTGTCCCTTTCTCTGTGATGTCATTCTAATGGAATCTAGAAATAACAAATCCCTGTCCCTTTCTCTGTGATGTCATTCTAATGGAATCCAGATAGAACAAAACCCTGTCCCTTTCTCTGTGATGTCATTCTAATGGAATCCAGATAGAACAGAACCCTGTCCCTTTCTCTGTGATGTCATTCTAACGGAATCTAGAAATAACAAATCCCTATCCCTTTCTCTGTGATGTCATTCTAATGGAATCCAGATAGAACAAAACCCTGTCCCTTTCTCTGTGATGTCATTCTAATGGAATCCAGATAGAACAGAACCCTGTCCCTTTCTCTGTGATGTCATTCTAACGGAATCTAGAAATAACAAATCCCTATCCGTTTCTCTGTGATGTCATTCTAATGGAATCCAGATAGAACAGAACCCTGTCCCTTTCTCTGTGATGTCATTCTAATGGAATCCAGATAGAACAAAACCCTGTCCCTTTCTCTGTGATGTCATTCTAATGGAATCTAGAAAGAACAAAACCCTGTCCCTTTCTCTGTGATGTCATTCTAATGGAATCCAGATAGAACAGAACCCTGTCCCTTTCTCTGTGGTGTCATTCTAATGGAATCCAGAAAGAACAAAACCCTGTCCCTTTCTCTGTGATGTCATTCTAATGGAATCCAGAAAGAACAGAACCCTGGCCTTTTCTCTGTGATGTCATTCTAATGGAATCCAGAAAGAACAGAACCCTGTCCCTTTCTCTGTGATGTCATTCTAATGGAATCCAGATAGAACAGAACCCTGTCCCTTTCTCTGTGATGTCATTCTCATGGAATCCAGATAGAACAGAACCCTGTCCCTTTCTCTGTGATGTCATTCTAATGGAATCCAGATAGAACAAAACCCTGTCCCTTTCTCTGTGATGTCATTCTAATGGAATCTAGAAAGAACAAAACCCTGTCCCTTTCTCTGTGATGTCATTCTAATGGAATCCAGATAGAACAGAACCCTGTCCCTTTCTCTGTGATGTCATTCTAATGGAATCCAGAAAGAACAGAAACCCTGTCCCTTTCTCTGTGATGTCATTCTAATGGAATCCAGAAAGAACAGAACCCTGTCCCTTTCTCTGTGATGTCATTCTAATGGAATCCAGATAGAACAGAACCCTGTCCCTTTCTCTGTGATGTCATTCTCATGGAATCCAGATAGAACAGAACCCTGTCCCTTTCTCTGTGATGTCATTCTCATGGAATCCAGATAGAACAGAACCCTGTCCCTTTCTCTGTGATGTCATTCTAATGGAATCCAGATTTCCCTCTGTGATGTCATTCTAATGGAATCCAGAAAGAACAAAACCCTGTCCCTTTCTCTGTGATGTCATTCTAATGGAATCCAGAAATAACAAACCCTGTCCCTTTCTCTGTGATGTCATTCTAATGGAATCCAGAAAGAACAAAACCCTGTCCCTTTCTCTGTGATGTCATTCTAATGGAATCTAGAAATAACAAACCCTGTCCCTTTCTCTGTGATGTCATTCTAATGGAATCTAGAAAGAACAAAACCCTATCCCTTTCTCTGTGATGTCATTCTAATGGAATCCAGATAGAACAAACCCTGTCCCTTTCTCTGTGATGTCATTCTAATGGAATCCAGATAGAACAAAAACCCTGTCCCTTTCTCTGTGATGTCATTCTAATGGAACAAAACCAGATAGATGTCATTCTACAGAACCCTGTCCCTTTCTCTGTGATGTCATTCTATTGGAATCCAGATAGAACAAAACCCTGTCCCTTTCTCTGTGATGTCATTCTAATGGAATCTAGAAAGAACAAAACCCTGTCCCTTTCTCTGTGATGTCATTCTAATGGAATCCAGATAGAACAGAACCCTGTCCCTTTCTCTGTGGTGTCATTCTAATGGAATCCAGAAAGAACAAAACCCTGTCCCTTTCTCTGTGATGTCATTCTAATGGAATCCAGAAAGAACAGAACCCTGGCCCTTTCTCTGTGATGTCATTCTAATGGAATCCAGAAAGAACAGAACCCTGTCCCTTTCTCTGTGATGTCATTCTAATGGAATCCAGAAAGAACAGAACCCTGTCCCTTTCTCTGTGATGTCATTCTAATGGAATCCAGAAAAGAACAAAACCCTGTTTTTAAACATTTACATCAAAAGGTGCGAAGTTATGGGCAAAGACACAACACATCCACATCAAATCAAATATTTTTCTTGATAAAATAAAATGGAAAAGAACTACTTTTTGTGCAGTATTAATTTACCATCCTTACAAACCACTTAATGTAACTGTATATTACTGTGTTGTACATAGGCTGGTCATCTAGGTTAGTACCTGTAGACTTTCTATCACCATGGAGATAAAACAATACAAGACATTAACGGAGTACATTGAGACATCAAGTGGTTTGTGGTTATGTGATGTGATGATGTGGCTCAGTTGGTAGAGCATGCCAGGGTTGTGGGTTCGATTCCCATGTGGGAAAAGTATGTAAATGTATACACTCACTACTGTAAGTTGCTCTGGATAAGAGTGTTTACTAACATGGAAAAGGATGGAATAGATCGTTTCAGTTTTCACATAGAAATAAGTTGCATTTGCAAAGTATTTAAAGAAAAATACATCAAGCAAGTATTTTTATATAACACAAGTATTATCAGATTAAGTGTTTTGTACAGATAATTATCAGACTCAAGTTACAAATGCTGGACTCAAGTTCTCAAATATATTTAGTTTTTCAAAAATCACAGAAGTACTGGGTCTTTACTAGTCCTGTGTTAGAGGACGATATATATTTTCTGCAGCACCCCACCCCCAAACTACTTCCCTTATACACTTGTTCACTTTAATTTAAATGCCATGATGTGTTTGAAATCAGAGCGTCTATTTTTTAAAATGTTTTTCCTTGCATTGATCATGATATGTGGTTGTTTTAGCTACTTTAGTTGAATGCACCGATTGACACTGAAAAAGAATGTCTGCTACAGTAAATTACTAAATGTGAATGTGTAGAGATTTGATTTGACCTCCCATGGCTTCTCTCTCACTCTCACTCTCTCGCTCTCGTTCTCGCTCGCTCTCTCTCTCTCTCTCGCTCTCTCTGGCTCTTTCTCTCTCTTTCAGTCCGTCTACATGACAGTATATCAGAGGAAGGATTCCACTACCTCCTGTTTGACTTGTAAGTTATTCATCTCCTCCACCTCTTTAAACCTCTTTCTACCCTCTATCCTCTCATTCAATACACACCACTGTTCTCCCTTTACCCGAGGTTCAGCCCGTTAGCCATACTAGCTTTAGTTTCCATGGTAACGGCTGGGACGGGGGGATGAGAGAGATACAGAGAGAGAGAGTGAGAGAGGAGGGTTGACGGGGGTCCTGGTGAAGCGAGCCGGAGCGAGAGGTGCCCACCCGACTGAGCTCTCTGATTGGCTAATGAGCTCATCTCTGATTGGTTTGCAGGGTGACTGGAGGGGAGTTGTTTGAGGACATCGTAGCCAGAGAGTACTACAGTGAGGCTGACGCCAGGTAAGAAATACATCTGTCTGTCTACCTGGCTGACAAATACATGACATGGCCAAAAGTATATGCACACCCCTTCAAATGAGTGGATTCAGGTATTTCAGCCACACCCGTTGCTGATAGGTGTATATAATCAAGCACACAGCCATGCAATCTCCATAGACAAACATCGGCAGTAGAATAGCCAGTACTTAAGAACTCAGTGCCTTTCAATGTGTCACTGTCATAGAAAGCCACCTTTCCAACAAGTCAGTTTGTCAAATTGCTGCCCTGCTAGAGCTGCCCCGGTCAACTGTAAGTGCTGTTATTGTGAAGTGGGAACATCCAGGGCCAGAAATGGCTCAGGCCGCAAAGTGGTAGGCCACACAAGGTCACAGAACGGGACCATGTAAAAATGGTCTGTCCTCGGCTGCAACATTCACTACCGAGGTCCAAACTGCCTCTGGAAGTTACGTCAGCACAAGAGCAGCCATTCGCACAAGTTCACCATTCACTAATGCTCTTGTGGCTGAATGGAAGCAAGTCCCAGCAGCAATGTTCCACCATCTAGTGGAAAGCCTTCCCAGAAGAGTGGAGGCTGTTATAGCAGCAAAGGGGGGGACCAACTCCATAATAAAGCCCATGGTTTTGGAATGAGATATTCAACGAGCAGGTATCCACATACTTTTGGCCATGCAGTGTACATCTTTATACCTCAACCTGGCCGACACATACATCTCTCTATCTGTCTACCTGGACGACAGATACATCTCTCTATCTGTCTACCTGGCTAACACATACATCTCTCTATCTGTCTACCTGGCTAACACATACATCTCTATCTGTCTACCTGGCTGACAAATACATCTCTATCTGTCTACCTGGCTGACAAATACATCTCTATCTGTCTACCAGGCTCACAAATACATCTCTATCTGTCTACCTGGCTGACAGATACATCTCTCTATCTGTCTACCTGGCTGACAGATACATCTCTCTATCTGTCTACCTGGCTGACAGATACATCTCTCTATCTGTCTACCTGGCTGACAGATACATCTCTCTATCTGTCTACCTGGCTGACAGATACATCTCTCTATCTGTCTACCTGGCTGACACATACATCTCTCTGTCTACCTCTCTCTCTCTCTCTCTCTCTCTCTCTCTCTCTCTCTCTCTCTCTCTCTCTCTCTCTCTCTGTGCTTTCCTCCCTTTCTCTTTCTGTTTTCCCCTCTCCTCTGTCTGTCTCTGTTCCATGTTTCCTGTCTCTTCTGTCCTCTATGTCTGTCTCTGTTCCATGTTTCCTGTCTCTTCTGTCCTCTATGTCTGTCTCTGTTCCATGTTTCCTGTCTCTTCTGTCCTCTGTCTGTCTCTGTTCCATGTTTCCTGTCTCTTCTGTCCTCTATGTCTGTCTCTGTTCCATGTTTCCTGTCTCTTCTGTCCTCTATGTCTGTCTCTGTTCCATGTTTCCTGTCTCTTCTGTCCTCTGTCTGTCTCTGTTTCCATGTTTCCTGTCTCTTCTGTCCTCTATGTCTGTCTCTGTTCCATGTTTCCTGTCTCTTCTGTCCTCTATGTCTGTCTCTGTTCCATGTTTCCTGTCTCTTCTGTCCTCTATGTCTGTCTCTGTTCCATGTTTCCTGTCTCTTCTGTCCTCTGTCTGTCTCTGTTTCCATGTTTCCTGTCTCTTCTGTCCTCTATGTCTGTCTCTGTTCCATGTTTCCTGTCTCTTCTGTCCTCTATGTCTGTCTCTGTTCCATGTTTCCTGTCTCTTCTGTCCTCTATGTCTGTCTCTGTTCCATGTTTCCTGTCTCTTCTGTCCTCTGTCTGTCTCTGTTTCCATGTTTCCTGTCTCTTCTGTCCTCTATGTCTGTCTCTGTTCCATGTTTCCTGTCTCTTCTGTCCTCTGTCTGTCTCTGTTCCATGTTTCCTGTCTCTTCTGTCCTCTATGTCTGTCTCTGTTCCATGTTTCCTGTCTCTTCTGTCCTCTATGTCTGTCTCTGTTCCATGTTTCCTGTCTCTTCTGTCCTCTATGTCTGTCTCTGTTCCATGTTTCCTGTCTCTTCTGTCCTCTATGTCTGTCTCTGTTCCATGTTTCCTGTCTCTTCTGTCCTCTGTCTGTCTCTGTTTCCATGTTTCCTGTCTCTTCTGTCCTCTATGTCTGTCTCTGTTCCATGTTTCCTGTCTCTTCTGTCCTCTATGTCTGTCTCTGTTCCATGTTTCCTGTCTCTTCTGTCCTCTATGTCTGTCTCTGTTCCATGTTTCCTGTCTCTTCTGTCCTCTGTCTGTCTCTGTTTCCATGTTTCCTGTCTCTTCTGTCCTCTATGTCTGTCTCTGTTCCATGTTTCCTGTCTCTTCTGTCCTCTGTCTCTCTCTGTTCCATGTTTCCTGTCTCCTCTGTCCTTTTTCTCTCTCTCCTTTCTGTCTCACTTTCTCCCTCCATCTCCCTTTCTTGTTCTCCTTTTGCTGTCCAACTCTCCTTTGCTTCTTCCATCCGTACCCTTTCTTTCTCGTTCTTTTTCTCCTTCCCTAGCTTTCTCTCTCTCTTGCTTGCTTGTGCTCTCTCCTTCACTCTCGGGTCCATGTTATTTCCTCAAGCCAGGACACCCACCCTCTCAGATTGTTCTGACATTGTTTCTGTACTTCGAAACAGATAAGATTATCATTCCTGCAGAATTATTTTATTGAAAAAATAATCGATCTCTGAGAAATAAAGCTAATTGATTACACCCAAATTCAATAATATTCAATAATAATATTCAATCAATATAGTACATAACATCTGATCTGGACACCAAAAAAATCTAACAATGAATTAGACATTAGGATTCCAAAGAATTATCAAAAGCCTCCCACGGACCCCCACACCACACGCTAATCCTACCAATGAGTGTACAGTATCAGTTCTCTGTGTCTGACAAGTAGTATGGAACTGCGGCTTGGAGTATTATTTCTTCATCCTATGTAAATAAATCTGAATTTGGTGAAATTAGTAATTGAAGTTGTTATGTTTATGTCCCATCCTACACTCTGATATTACCAGGTTCTGACCACTAAATGGTGCTGTTCCTGCTATTAGGGGATTTTTATTTTATCCCCCCACACTCAATGTTAAAGTTCATCCAAGTTACAAAATTACATTTTGGTTTGCTCACTCTGTCAGCAGTCTATGGACAAGTTATGACAGCAAGCCATGCTTTGGTTTAGTTTACCTAGCCACTGTTTCAAATGTTAACTTTTTACCATTTGTTGTTTTTCTACACTCTGTTACGTTACAGTTTTCAGTTTTTCACAACTTCATAACTCTCCATATTCTTGCAATTTCTGTCCAAAAGGAAAAGGCTTGCTGTCGCACAAGGTTAGCAGCAAAATTCTGCGACAGAATGTCTAGCTGTGCCACTAGAGGTTCTGGGTTCGAGTCCAGAATCGGTCGCCGTACGGTGTTTCTTCCGACACATTGGTGTGACTGGCTTCCGGGTTAGGTGGGCGTGGTGTCAAGAAACAGTGTGGCTTGGTTGGGTTGTGTTTCGGGGGACTCCCGGCTCTCGACCTTTGCATTTCCCGAGTCCGTACGGGAGTTGCAGCGATGAAACAAGACTGTAACTACCAATTGGATACCACGGAATTGGGAAGAAAAAGGGGGTAATTAAAAAAAAAAATGTTATAATAAAAAATAAATACATTTTCTCATAAATCTGCACACAATACCCCATAATGGCATTTTTGCAAATGTATTAAAAATTAAAAATAAAATACCTTATTTACATAAGTATTCAGACCCTTTTCTATGCGACTCGAAATGGAGCTCAGGTGCATCCTGTTTCCATTGATCATCCTTGTTTGGAATCTACATTTGGTAAATTCAATTGATTGGACATGATTTGCAAAGGCACACACCTCTCTAGTTGACTGTGCATGTCAGAGAAAAAAATCAAGCAATGAGGTTGAAGGAATTGAGCCATAGAGCTCCAAGACAGGAATGTGTCGAGGCACAGATCTAGGGAAGGGTAACCGAAAGGTCTGCAACATTGAAGGTCACCAAGTACACAGTGGCCTCCATCATTATTAAATGGAAGGATTTTGGAACCACCAAGACTCTTCCTAGAGCTGGCCGCCAGGCGAAACTGAGAAAATGGGGGAGAAGGACCCAAAGAACCCGATGGTCACTCTGACAGAGCTTCAGAGTTCCTCTGTGGAGATGGGAGAACCTTCCAGAAAGACAACCATCTCTGCCGGACTCCACCAATCAGGCCATTATGGTAGAGTGGCCAGACGGAAGCCACTCCTCAGTAAAAAGCACATGACAGCCCGCTTGGAGTTTGACAAAAGGAACCTAACAGACTCTCAGACCATGAGAAGCAAGATTCTCTAGTCTGATGAAACCAAGATTGAAAATCTTTGGCCTGAATGACAAGCATCATGTCTGGAGGAAACCTGGCACTATCCCTACGGTGGAGCATGGTGTGGCAATGTTTTTCAGCGTCAGGGATTGGGAGACTAGTCAGGATCGAGGGAAAGATGAACGAAGCAAGGTACAGAGAGATCCTTGATCAAATCCTGCTACAGAGTGCTCAGGACAGACTGGGGCGAAGGTTCACCTTCCAACAGGACAGTGACCCTAAGCACACAGCCAAGACAATGCAGGAGGGGCCTCTGGACAAGTCTCTGAATGTCCTTGAATGGCCGAGCCAGAGCCCAGACTGAACCCGATCGAACATCTCTGGAGAGACCTGAACATAGCTATGCAACAACACTCCCCATCCAACCTGACAGAGCTTGAGAGGATCTGCAGAGAAGAATTGGAGAAACTCCCCAAATACAAGTGTACTAAGCTTGTACCGTCATACCCAAGAAGACTCGAGGTTGTAATTGTTGCCAAAGGTGCTTCGACCTTGTACTGACTAAAGGGTGTTAATACTTATGTAAATGTAATATTTCAGTGTTTTATTTTTTTATACATTAGAAAACATTTCTAAAAAACTGATTTTGCTTTGTCATTATGACGTGTAGCTGGATGAGGGAAAAAAACGGGGCAGGGCGGGATGGGGTGTGGCAGGGCAGGGCGGGGCAGGGCGGGGCGGGGCAGGGCGGGGGAGGGAAGGGCATGGCAGGGCGCGGCATGGCACTGTAAATGAAGGCAGGTGTCTGTCCTGTACTGTAAATGATACTGTAAATGAAGGCAGGTGTCTGTACTGGACTGTAAATGGTACTGTAAATGAAGGCGGGTGTCTGTATTGTAAATGGTACTGCAAATGAAGGCAGGTATCTGTACTGTAAATGGTACTGTAGATGAAGGCGGTGTCTGTATTGTAAATGGTACTGTAAATGAAGGCAGTTGTCTGTACTGTAAATGGTACTGTAAATGAAGGCAGGTGTCTGTACTGGACTGTAAACTGTACTGTAAATGGTACTGTTAATGAAGGTGGTGTCTGTATTGTAAATGGTACTGTAGATGAAGGCGGTGTCTGTATTGTAAATGGTACTGTAAATGAAGGCAGGTGTCTGTACTGGTAATTATATTGTAAATGAAGGCAGGTCCCTGTACTGTAAATGGTACTGTAAATGAAGGCAGGTGTCTGTACTGTAAATTATATTGTAAATGAAGGCAGGTGTCTGTACTGTACTGTAAATTGTACTGTAAATGAAGGCAGGTGTCTGTACTGTAAATGGTACTGTAAATGAAGGCAGGTGTCTGTACTGTAAATCATCAAGGCAGGTGACTGTACTGTAAATGGTACTGTAAATGAAGGCAGGTGTCTGTACTGTAAATTGTACTGTAAATGAAGGCAGGTGTCTGTACTGTACTGTAAATTGTACTGTAAATGGAGGCAGGTGTCTGTACTGTAAATGGTACTGTAAATGCAGGCATGTGTCTGTACTGTAAATCATCAAGGCAGGTGACTGTACTGTAAATGGTACTGTAAATGAAGGCAGGTGACTGTACTGGACTGTAAATTGTACTGTAGATGAAGGCAGGTGTCTGTACTGTAAATTATATTGTAAATGAAGGCAGGTGTCTGTACTGTACTGTAATTTGTACTGTAAATGCAGGCAGGTGTCTGTACTGTAAATGGTACTGTAAATTAAGGCAGGTGTCTGTACTGTAAATGGTACTGCAAATGAAGGCGGGTGTCTGTACTGTAAATGGTACTGTAAATGAAGGCAGGTGTCTGTACTGGACTGTAAGTTGTACTGTAAATGAAGGCAGGTGTCTGTACTGTAAATGGTACTATAAATGAAGGCAGGTGTCTGTACTGTAAATTATATTGTAAATGAAGGCAGGTGTCTGTATTGTAAATGGTACTGCAAATGAAGGTGGGTGTCTGTACTGTAAATTATATTGTAAATGAAGGCAGGTGTCTGTACTGTAAATTATATTGTAAATGAAGGCAGGTGTCTGTATTGTAAATGGTACTGCAAATGAAGGAGGGTGTCTGTATTGTAAATTGTACTGTAAATGAAGGCAGGTGTTTGTATTGTAAATTGTACTGTAAATGAAGGCAGGTGTCTGTACTGTAAATGAAGGCAGGTGTCTGTACTGTACTGTAATTCATAAAGGTAGGTGTCTGTACTGTAAATTATATTGTAAATGAAGGCAGGTGTCTGTACTGTAAATTATATTGTAAATGAAGGCAGGTGTCTGTATTGTAAATGGTACTGCAAATGAAGGAGGGTGTCTGTATTGTAAATTGTACTGTAAATGAAGGCAGGTGTCTGTACTGTAAATGGTACTGTAAATGAAGGCAGGTGTCTGTACTGGACTGTAAATTGTACTGTAAATTAAGGCAGGTGTCTGTACTGTAAATGAAGGCAGGTGTCTGTACTGTAAATGGTACTGTAAATGAAGGCAGGTGTCTGTACTGGTAATTATATTGTAAATAAAGGCAGGTGTCTGTACTGTAAATTATATTGTAAATGAAGGAGGGTGTCTGTACTGTACTGTAAATCATCAAGGCAGGTGACTGTACTGTAAATTATATTGTAAATGTAGACAGGTGTCTGTACTGTACTGTAAATGGTACTGTAAATTAAGGCAGGTGTCTGTACTGTAAATGGTACTGCAAATGAAGGCGGGTGTCTGTACTGTAAATGGTACTGTAAATGAAGGCAGGTGTCTGTACTAGACTGTAAGTTGTACTGTAAATGAAGGCAGGTGTCTGTACTGTAAATGGTACTATAAATGAAGGTGGGTGTCTGTACTGTAAATTATATTGTAAATGAAGGCAGGTGTCTGTACTGTAAATTATATTGTAAATGAAGGCAGGTGTCTGTACTCTACTGTAATTCATAAAGGTAGGTGTCTGTAATGTAAATTATATTGTAAATGAAGGCAGGTGTCTGTACTGTAAATTATATTGTAAATGAAGGCAGGTGTCTGTATTGTAAATGGTACTGCAAATGAAGGAGGGTATCTGTATTGTAAATTGTACTGTAAATGAAGGCAGGTGTCTGTACTGTAAATGGTACTGTAAATGAAGGCGGGTGTCTGTACTGGACTGTAAATTGTACTGTAAATGAAGGCAGGTGTCTGTACTGTAAATGAAGGCAGGTGTCTGTACTGTAAATGGTACTGTAAATGAAGGCAGGTGTCTGTACTGGTAATTATATTGTAAATGAAGGCAGGTGTCTGTACTGTAAATTATATTGTAAATGTAGACAGGTGTCTGTACTGTACTGTAAATTGTACTGTAAATGAAGGCAGGTGTCTGTACTGGACTGTAAATCATCAAGGCAGGTGACTGTACTGTAAATGGTACTGTAAATGAAGACAGGTCTCTGTACTGGACTGTAAATTGTACTGTAAATGAAGGCAGGTGTCTGTACTGTAAATGGTACTGTAAATGAAGGCAGGTGCCTGTACTGTAAATGGTACTGTAAATGAAGGCAGGTGTTTGTACTGTACTGTAAATTGTACTGTAAATGAAGGCAGGTGTCCGTACTGTAAATGGTACTGTAAATGAAGGCAGGTGTCTGTACTGTAAATCAGCAAGGCAGGTGACTGTACTGTAAATGGTACTGTAAATGAAGGCAGGTGTCTGTACTGTACTGTAAGTTGTACTGTAAATGAAGGCAGGTGTCTGTACTGTACTGTAAATCATCAAGGCAGATGACTGTACTGTAAATTATATTGTAAATGAAGGCAGGTGTCTGTACTGTAATTCATAAAGGCAGGTGTCTGTACTGTAAATGGTACTGTAAATGAAGGCAGGTGTCTGTACTGTAAATCATCAAGGCAGGTGACTGTACTGTAAATGGTACTGTAAATGAAGGCAGGTGTCTGTACTGTAAATTGTACTGTAAATGAAGGCAGGTGCCTGTACTGTACTGTAATTTGTACTGTAAATGAAGGCAGGTGTCTGTACTGTACTGTAAATCATCAAGGCAGATGACTGTACTGTAAATTATATTGTAAATGAAGGCAGGTGTCTGTACTGTAATTCATAAAGGCAGGTGTCTGTACTGTAAATGGTACTGTAAATGAAGGCAGGTGTCTGTACTGTAAATTGTACTGTAAATGAAGGCAGGTGCCTGTACTGTAAATTGTACTGTAAATGAAGGCAGGTGTCTGTACTGTACTGTAAATTGTACTGTAAATGAAGGCAGGTGTCTGTACTGTAAATGGTACTGTAAATGAAGGCATGTGTCTGTACTGTAAATCATCAAGGCAGGTGACTGTACTGTAAATGGTACTGTAAATGAAGGCAGGTGTCTGTACTGGACTGTAAATTGTACTGTAGATGAAGGCAGGTGTCTGTACTGTAAATTATATTGTAAATGAAGGCAGGTGTCTGTACTGTACTGTAATTTGTACTGTAAATGCAGGCAGGTGTCTGTACTGTCAATGGTACTGTAAATTAAGGCAGGTGTCTGTACTGTAAATCAGCAAGGCAGGTGACTGTACTGTAAATGGTACTGTAAATGAAGGCAGGTGTCTGTACTGGACTGTAAATTGTACTGTAGATGAAGGCAGGTGTCTGTACTGTAAATTATATTGTAAATGAAGGCAGGTGTCTGTACTGTAAATGGTACTGCAAATGAAGGCGGGTGTCTGTACTGTAAATGGTACTGTAAATGAAGGCAGGTGTCTGTACTGGACTGTAAGTTGTACTGTAAATGAAGGCAGGTGTCTGTACTGTAAATGGTACTATAAATGAAGGCAGGTGTCTGTACTGTAAATTATATTGTAAATGAAGGCAGGTGTCTGTATTGTAAATGGTACTGCAAATGAAGGTGGGTGTCTGTACTGTAAATTATATTGTAAATGAAGGCAGGTGTCTGTACTGTAAATTATATTGTAAATGAAGGCAGGTGTCTGTATTGAAAATGGTACTGCAAATGAAGGAGGGTGTCTGTATTGTAAATTGTACTGTAAATGAAGGCTGGTGTCTGTACTGTAAATGGTACTGTAAATGAAGGCAGGTGTCTGTACTGTAAATGGTACTGTAAATGAAGGCAGGTGTCTGTACTGGACTGTAAATTGTACTGTAAATGAAGGCAGGTGTCTGTACTGTAAATGAAGGCAGGTGTCTGTACTGTAAATGGTACTGTAAATGAAGGCAGGTGTCTGTACTGGTAATTATATTGTAAATGAAGGCAGGTGTCTGTACTGTAAATGGTACTGTAAATGGAGGCAGGTGTCTGTACTGTAAATTATATTGTAAATGAAGGAGGGTGTCTGTAAAAATGGTACTGCAAATGAAGGAGGGTGTCTGTAAAATTGTACTGTAAATGAAGGCAGGTGTCTGTACTGTAAATGGTACTGTAAATGGAGGCAGGTGTCTGTACTGTAAATTATATTGTAAATGAAGGAGGGTGTCTGTACTTTACGGTAAATCATCAAGGCAGGTGACTGTACTGTAAATTATATTGTAAATGTAGACAGGTGTCTGTACTGTACTGTAAATTGTACTGTAAATGAAGGCAGGTGTCTGTACTGGACTGTAAATCATCAAGGCAGGTGACTGTACTGTAAATGGTACTGTAAATGAAGACAGGTCTCTGTACTGGACTGTAAATTGTACTGTAAATGAAGGCAGGTGTCTGTACTGTAAATGGTACTGTAAATGAAGGCAGGTGCCTGTACTGTAAATGGTACTGTAAATGAAGGCAGGTGTCTGTACTGTACTGTAAATTGTACTGTAAATGAAGGCAGTTGTCTGTACTGTAAATGGTACTGTAAATGAAGGCAGATGTCTGTACTGTAAATCATCAAGGCAGGTGACTGTACTGTAAATGGTACTGTAAATGAAGGCAGGTGTCTGTACTGGACTGTAAATTGTACTGTAAATGAAGGCAGGTGTCTGTACTGTAAATGGTACTGTAAATGAAGGCAGGTGCCTGTACTGTAAATGGTACTGTAAATGAAGGCAGGTGTCTGTACTGTACTGTAAATTGTACTGTAAGTGAAGGCAGGTGTCCGTACTGTAAATGGTACTGAAAATGAAGGCAGGTGTCTGTACTGTAAATCAGCAAGGCAGGTGACTGTACTGTAAATGGTACTGTAAATGAAGGCAGGTGTCTGTACTGGACTGTAAATTGTACTGTAGATGAAGGCACGTGTCTGTACTGTAAATTATATTGTAAATGAAGGCATGTGTCTGTACTGTACTGTAATTTGTACTGTAAATGCAGGCAGGTGTCTGTACTGTAAATGGTACTGTAAATTAAGGCAGGTGTCTGTACTGTAAATGGTACTGCAAATGAAGGCGGGTGTCTGTACTGTAAATGGTACTGTAAATGAAGGCAGGTGTCTGTACTGGTAATTATATTGTAAATGAAGGCAGGTGTCTGTACTGTAAATGGTACTGTAAATGAAGGCAGGTGTCTGTACTGGTAATTATATTGTAAATGAAGGCATGTGTCTGTACTGTAAATGGTACTGTAAATGAAGGCAGGTGTCTGTACTGGTAATTATATTGTAAATGAAGGCAGGTGTCTGTACTGTAAATTGTACTGTAGATGAAGGCAGGTGTCTGTACCGTAAATGAAGGCAGGTGTCTGTACTGTAAATGGTACTGTAAATGAAGGCAGGTGTCTGTACTGGTAATTATATTGTAAATGAAGGCAGGTGTCTGTACTGTAAATTATATTGTAAATGAAGGCAGGTGTCTGTATTGTAAATGGTACTGCAAATGATGGAGGGTGTCTGTATTGTAAATTGTACTGTAAATGAAGGCAGGTGTCTGTACTGTAAATGATTGTAAATGAAGGCAGGTGTCTGTACTGTACTGTAATTCATAAAGGTAGGTGACTGTACTGTAAATTATATTGTAAATGCAGACAGGTGTCTGTACTGTACTGTAAATTGTAATGTAAATGAAGGCAGGTGTCTGTACTGTACTGTAAATCATCAAGGCAGATGACTGTACTGTAAATTATATTGTAAATGAAGGCAGGTGTCTGTACTGTAATTCATAAAGGCAGGTGTCTGTACTGTACTGTAAATTGTACTGTAAATGAAGGCAGGTGTCTGTACTGTACTGTAAATCATCAAGGCAGGTGTCTGTACTGTACTGTAAATGTGCAGTACTGTATCTGAGACCTCACAAGTCTCTTAATTTTGCTGGTATGTGAGTCTGTGTTCGTGTGTGTGCGTGCGTGTCTCTCTCTCTCTGTGTGTGTGTGTGTGTGTCAGTCAGTCAGTCAGTCATCCAGGTCAGCCCTGCCCCATTTTTCATAGGAGACCAGCAATAAGTGGGCCTTTAATTAGCTGGCATAATTAGCCACACACTCAGGTAATTTGTTTTAATAGTTTCAAATGTTTTTTTGCCGTCATGTACTGGTGTTGCCGTGACAAAACACATATGTAGAACAGGATGTAAAGTGTTTTCTGTTATTAAACACAAGATAAATGATTTCCATATTATCAGCCATGTGGAAAAGCCTCTTGGGAGCCCTAAGCAAGGGGGGGGCAGGGGCTCCACCTCACAGCAAAACATTTTAATGGCTCTCCTGGGTGTTCTGAAGTTAAGTTTTACGCACATTTTGTAATGACTTATGCCATGTTAATATGATTTCTGCGTGAAAATGACTAAAAAAAGCACCTTCCCCATTGCTATTCAGCCATGATTACTACAAGTCTCATATGTCGCTTATGCCTGAAACGGGCCCTGTTGATAATAACCAGAATACAATCAATATCTGATTGAGACGCAAGGACTACATCCAGTGATTCCACTTCCCAGTATCTGTTTTCTGTCCTTCTGAGACACGAGCAACATTGTGGCTCAAACCGGCTGACCCAGTCGCATATGTGGGCAGGCTGAAGAGAGCAACTGCGGTTGATCTGTCTTCCTTAGGGTCTGAGAGAGAGAGAGAGAGAGAGAGAGAGAGAGAGAGAGAGAGAGAGAGCTCTACAGTATAATGCATATCTGTCTCTACTCCTATTCTCCTCCTCTACTCCTATGTATTAGTCAACTTATATCCTGCTATTAGTCCCATCATATCCTGCTGTTAGTCACAGTATATCCTGCTGTTAGTCACGTTATATCCTGCTGTTAGTCACAGTATATCCTGCTATTAGTCACAGTATATCCTGCTGTTCGTCACAGTATATCCTGCTGTTAGTCACAGTATATACTGCTGTTAGTCACAATATAACCTGCTGTTAGTCACAGTATAACCTGCTGTTAGTCACAGTATATCCTGCTATTAGTCACAGTATAACCTGCTGTTAGTCACAGTATATCCTGCTGTTAGTCACAGTATATCCTGCTGTTAGTCACAGTATATCCTGCTGTTAGTCACAGTATATCCTGCTGTTAGTCACGTTATATCCTGCTGTTAGTCACAGTATATCCTGCTGTTAGTCACGTTATATCCTGCTGTTAGTCACAGTATATCCTGCTGTTAGTCACAGTATATCCTGCTGTTCGTCACAGTATATCCTGCTGTTAGTCACAGTATATACTGCTGTTAGTCACAATATATCCTGCTGTTAGTCACAGTATATCCTGCTGTTAGTCACAGTATATCCTGCTGTTAGTCACAGTATATCCTGCTGTTAGTCACAGTATATCCTGCTGTAAGTCACAGTATATCCTGCTGTTAGTCACAGTATATCCTGCTGTTAGTCACAGTATATCCTGCTGTTAGTCACAGTATATCCTGCTGTTAGTCACGTTATATCCTGCTGTTAGTCACAGTATATCCTGCTGTTAGTCACAGTATATCCTGCTGTTAGTCACAGTATATCCTGCTATTAGTCACAGTATATCCTGCCGTTAGTCACAGTATATCCTGCTGTTAGTCACAGTATATCCTGCTATTAGTCACAGTATATCCTGCTATTAGTCACAGTATATCCTGCTGTTAGTCACAGTATATCCTGCTGTTCGTCACAGTATATCCTGCTGTTAGTCACAGTATATCCTGCTGTTAGTCACAGTATATCCTGCTGTTAGTCACAGTATATCCTGCTGTTAGTCACAGTATATCTTACTATTAGTCACGTTATATCCTGCTATTAGTCACAGTATATCCTGCTATTAGTCATGTTATATCCTGCTGTTAGTCACAGTATATCCTGCTGTTAGTCACAGTATATTCTGCTGTTCGTCACAGTATATCCTGCTATTAGTCACAGTATATCCTGCTGTTAGTCACAGTATATCCTGCTGTTAGTCACAGTATATCCTGCTGTTAGTCACAGTATATCCTGCTGTTAGTCACAGTATATCCTGCTGTTAGTCACAGTATATCCTGCTGTTAGTCACAGTATATCCTGCTGTTAGTCACAGTATATCCTGCTGTTAGTCACAGTATATCCTGCTGTTAGTCACAGTATAACCTGCTGTTAGTCACAGTATATCCTGCTGTTAGTCACAGTATATCCTGCTGTTAGTCACAGTATAACCTGCTGTTAGTCACAGTATATCCTGCTGTTAGTCACAGTATAACCTGCTGTTAGTCACAGTATATCCTGCTGTTAGTCACAGTATATCCTGCTGTTAGTCACAGTATATCCTGCTATTGCTGTCACAGTATATCCTGCTGTTAGTCACAGTATATCCTGCTATTAGTCACAGTATATCCTGCTGTTAGTCACAGTATATCCTGCTGTTAGTCACAGTATATCCTGCTGTTAGTCACAGTATATCCTGCTGTTAGTCACAGTATATCCTGCTGTTAGTCACAGTATATCCTGCTGTTAGTCACAGTATATCCTGCTGTTAGTCACAGTATAACCTGCTGTTAGTCACAGTATATCCTGCTGTTAGTCACAGTATATCCTGCTGTTAGTCACAGTATATCCTGCTGTTAGTCACAGTATATCCTGCTGTTAGTCACAGTATATCCTGCTGTTAGTCACAGTATATCCTGCTATTAGTCACAGTATATCCTGCTATTAGTCACAGTATATCCTGCTATTAGTCACAGTATATCCTGCTGTTAGTCACAGTATATCCTGCTGTTAGTCACAGTATATCCTGCTGTTAGTCACAGTATATCCTGCTGTTAGTCACAGTATATCCTGCTGTTAGTCACAGTATATCCTGCTGTTAGTCACAGTATATCCTGCTGTTAGTCACAGTATATCCTGCCGTTAGTCACAGTATATCCTGCTGTTAGTCACAGTATATCCTGCTGTTAGTCACAGTATATCCTGCTGTTAGTCACAGTATATCCTGCTGTTAGTCACAGTATAACCTGCTGTTAGTCACAGTATATCCTGCTGTTAGTCACAGTATAACCTGCTGTTAGTCACAGTATATCCTGCTATTAGTCACAGTATATCCTGCTATTAGTCACAGTATATCCTGCTATTAGTCACAGTATATCCTGCTGTTAGTCACAGTATATCCTGCTGTTAGTCACAGTATATCCTGCCGTTAGTCACAGTATAACCAGTACATTGAACTCCTTCACTGCACATCACACACAGGGTGGAAAGGCACATTAACCTCTTCACTTCACTCACACTGCTATTCTTTCCATCCACTGGTTAGTTTAAATACCAGTTCCACATCGATCCCCTGCTGTCATCTCTGCCTCGCTCGCTTCCTCACGCCTGCTTTCTCTCTCACTCTTCCCATCCCTTTCACTCACTCATCCTCCTTCACCCTCTCAGCTTCTCTCTTTTCTTTCTCTCTATCTTCCCTCTCTGTATATTTATCATTCTCCCCTCACTCTTTCTCTCTCTCTCTCTCTCTGTCTCTCTCTCTCTCTCTCTCTCTCTCTCTCTCTCTCTCTCTCTCTCTCTCTCTCTCTCTCTCTCTCTCCTCCCCCTCTCTCTCTCTCTCTCTCTCTCTCTCTCTCTCTCTCTCTCTCTCTCTCTCTCTCTCTCTCTCTCTCTCTCTCTCTCTCTCTCTCTCTCTCTCTCTCTCTCTCTCTCTCTCTCTCTCTCTCTCTCTCTCTCTGTCTCTCTCTCTCTCTCTCTCTCTCTCTCTCTCTCTCTCTCTGTCTCTGTCTCTCTCTCTCTCCTCTCTCTTTCCTCTCTCTTTCCTTTCTCTCTGTCTTCTGAGTTTGTCTGGCTGTGCTGTTGTTGTTAGTCTTGTGTCTCATCATGTTTAAAACAGTTTTGTCTCCTCACTCCTCACTGCATTTATTCACTTCCCCTCCTTTAATTTCTCCCTCCGTCTCCCTGTTCCTCCCATCTCTCACTCCCTCCTCCTCACTTTTCCTGTACTATTCTGACTCAAACATCTCTATCAACTCTTCTCCTCCTCTCCTCCTTTCTGTCCATCAATTTGGACATTCTTTTTTCACTTCAGTTTCACATCATTATGTTCACTTGTCTCCTCCACCTTCTTATCCTCTCTCCTTCCACCTTGCCCTCCCTCCCTCCATCTCTCCCTCCTCTCCTCTCCTTCTCTCTGTTTTGTCTTCACAGTCATTGTATCACCCAGATTCTAGACAGTGTTCATCACATTCACCAACATGACATAGTGCACAGGGACCTGAAGGTCAGTATGTCTAGAAACCAACTTCCCTCCTTTCTCTGCCCCCCCACCACCCTTAACCCCTGCACCTCTGACTGCCCCCCACCCTCCTCAACCCCTGCACCTCTGACTGCCCCCCACCCTCCTCAACCCCTGCACCTCTGACTGCCCCCCACCCTCCTCAACCCCTCTGACTGCCCCCCCACCCTCCTCAACCCCTGCACCTCTGACTGCCCCACCCTCCTCAACCCTCTGACTGCCCCCGCACCCTCCTCAACCCCTGCACTCTGACAACCCCCCACCCTACACAACCCTGCACCTCTGCCCCCCACCACCCTCAACCCCTGCAGCTCTGACTGCCCCACCCTCCTCAACCCTCTGACAGCACCCCGCACCCTCCTCAACCCCTGCAGCTCTGACTACCCCCCACCCTCCTCAACCCCTGCACCTCTGCCCCCCCCACCCTCCTCAACCCCTGCACCTCTGAATGCCCCCCTCAACCTCCTCAACCCTCTGTCTGCCCCCGCACCCCCTCAACCCCTGCACCTCTGACTACCCCCCCCCAACCCTCCTCAACCCCTGCATCTCTGCCTGCCCCCCACCCTCAACCCTTGCACCTCTGCCTGCCCCTCAACCCCTGCACCTCTGACTGCCCCCCCCACCCTCAACCCTTGCACCTCTGCCTGACCCCCCCCCTCCTCAACCCCTGCACCTCTGCCTGCCCCCCCACCCTCTCAACCCCTGCACCTCTGCCTGCCCCCCACCCTCAACCCCTGCACCTCTGACTGCCCCCCACCCTCCTCAACCCCTGCACCTCTGACTGCCCCCCACCCTCCTCAACCCCTGCACCTCTGACTGCCCCCCCACCCTCCTCAACCCCTGCACCTCTGACTGCCCCCCCACCCTCCTCAACCCCTGCACCTCTGACTGTCCCCCCACCTCCTCAACCCTCTGACTGCCCCCCACCCTCCTCAACCCCTGCACCTTTGCCCCCCCCACCACCCTCAACCCCTGCACCTCTGACTGCCCCACCCTCCTCAACCCTCTGACTGCCCTCCGCACCCTCCTCAACCCCTGCACCTCTGACTACCCCCCACCCTACTCAACCCCTGCACCTCTGCCCCCCCCCCACCACCCTCAACCCCTGCACCTCTGCCCCCCACCAACCTCAACCCCTGCACCTCTGACTGCCCCCCACCCTCCTCAACCCCTGCACCTCTGACTGCCCCCCACCCTCCTCAACCCCTGCACCTCTGACTGCCCCCCCACCCTCCTCAACCCCTGCACCTCTGACTGCCCCACCCTCCTCAACCCTCTGACTGCCCCCCGCACCCTCCTCAACCCCTGCACCTCTGACTACCCCCCCCACCCTCCTCAACCCCTGCACCTCTGCCTGCCCCCCCACCCTCAACCCTTGCACCTCTGCCTGCCCCTCAACCCCTGCACCTCTGACTGCCCCCCACCCTCAACCCTTGCACCTCTGCCTGCCCCCTCCCACCCTCTCAACCCCTGCACCTCTGCCTGCCCCCTCCCACCCTCAACCCCTGCACCTCTGCCCCCTCAACCCCTGCACCTCTGCCTGCCCCCACCCTCAACCCCTGCACCTCTGCCTGCCCCCACCCTCAACCCCTGCACCTCTGCCTGCCCCACGACCCTCAACCCCTGCACCTCTGCCTGCCCCCCACCCTCAACCCCTGCACCTCTGCCTGCCCCCCCCACCCTCAACCCCTGCACCTCTGCCTGCCCCCCACCCTCAACCCTTGCACCTCTGCCTGCCCCCAACCCCTGCACCTCTGACTGCCCCCCACCCTCAACCCCTGCACCTCTGCCTGCCCCCTCCCACCCTCTCAACCCCTGCACCTCTGCCTGCCCCCTCCCACCCTCAACCCCTGCACCTCTGCCCCCTCAACCCCTGCACCTCTGCCTGCCCCCACCCCTCAACCCCTGCACCTCTGCCTGCCCCACCCCTCCTCACCCCTGCACCTCTGCCTGCCCCCCCTCCCTCAACCCCTGCACCTCTGACTGCCCCCCCCCCTCAACCCCTGCACCTCTGCCCCCCACCACCCTCAACCCCTGCACCTCTGACTGCCCCCCACCCTCCTCAACCCCTGCACCTCTGACTGCCCCCCACCCTCCTCAACCCCTGCACCTCTGACTGTCCCACCCTCCTCAACCCTCTGACTGCCCCCGCACCCTCCTCAACCCCTGCACCTCTGACAACCCCCCACCCTCCACAACCCCTGCACCTCTGCTGCCCCCCACCACCCTCAACCCCTGCACCTCTGACTGCCCCACCCTCCTCAACCCTCTGACTGCCCTCCGCACCCTCCTCAACCCCTGCACCTCTGACTGCCCCCCACACTCCTCAACCCCTGCACCTCTGACTGCCCCCCCACCCTCCTCAACCCCTGCACCTCTGACTGCCCCCCCCACCCTCAACCCCTGCACCTCTGACTGTCCCACCCTCCTCAACCCTCTGACTGCCCCCGCACCACCCTCAACCCCTGCACCTCTGACAACCCCCCACCCTCCTCAACCCCTGCACCTCTGCCCCCCACCACCCTCAACCCCTGCACCTCTGACTGCCCCACCCTCCTCAACCCTCTGACTGCCCTCCGCACCCTCCTCAACCCCTGCACCTCTGACTACCCCCCACCCTCCTCAACCCCTGCACCTCTGCCCCCTCCCCCACCACCCTCAACCCCTGCACCTCTGCCCCCCCCACCCAACCCCTGCACCTCTGACTGCCCCCCACCCCCTCAACCCCTGCACCTCTGACTGCCCCCCCCACCCTCCTCAACCCCTGCACCTCTGACTGCCCCCACCCACCTCAACCCCTGCACCTCTGACTGCCCCACCCTCCTCAACCCTCTGACTGCCCCCGCACCCTCCTCAACCCCTGCACCTCTGACTACCCCCCCCACCCTCCTCAACCCCTGCACCTCTCTGCCTGCCCCCCACCCTCAACCCTTGCACCTCTGCCTGCCCCTCAACCCCTGCACCTCTGACTGCCCCCCACCCTCAACCCCTGCACCTCTGCCTGCCCCCCACCCTCAACCCTTGCACCTCTGCCTGCCCCCAACCCCTGCACCTCTGCCTGCCCCCCACCCTCAACCCCTGCACCTCTGCCTGCCCCCCCACCCTCAACCCCTGCACCTCTGCCTGCAGGCCCCTCCTCTGTCTCAGTCTGTCTATCCGTGTGTCCGTCGATCAGTTCGTCAGTTTGTCTGTTGCTCTGTCTAGTTTCTGTTTGTTTAAATGTTCTACACTATTAATCTATCAGAGGTTAATTTCTTCTTGTTGTGCTGATTCACTGACTTCCCCCCCTGACTCCCACTCCCTCCCCAAAACTTTGTCCCCGCTCCAGTCCTCTCAAACCGTCACCCCAGTGCACATGCCCAGCTTCTCAGGCTGCAGTGACCTTTCCTCTGTCCAAGGCGTGTCCCAAATGACACCCTATTCTGTATGTAGTACACCATTTTTGCCCCCAACCCTATGAGCCCTGTGTAGGGAATAGGGTGCAATTTGAGATGCAGACCAACTCATCACGGTTTGATATCCCAGCAGGGCCCAGGTTTCCCTTGTTCACTTTGATCTCCATCGCTTCCCCCCCTGACTCCTCCCCCTGACTCCTCCCCTTCTCCCATTGGAAAGCATCTCAGGGCACATATTCAGCTACGCTACAGCACTCAACAACAACTTCACCTAAGCCTGGGGGTATATAGCTGACAGGATAGATACTATAGCATTCTTTTCTCTAACATAAACCATTACGGTCTGATACCAACCTAAGATGTGTGCCATGTGTTTAGAAAGCAAGGGGAATTTACTTAGCCTACTGAACAATTATTTCCCTGTTTAGACAGGCAATTTCACACTGGCAACGAGTAACCTGCAATACCAGACTCAGAAATTGTTTTTTAATGAGCGACTAACGATTTGAGTAACAACTAGTTTTTTTTTAAATCACATTTTTCTAACACATCTTGTTGAGGAATAGTGTCAAATTATACCACACTGACAGATTATGAGTTTTACAGTATTTTGTACAGATTTGAACACTATGGTGTTGAACACTGAGTTGTAGTCAATGAACAGCATTCTCACATAGGTGTTCCTTTTGTCCAGGTGGGAAAGGGCAGTGTGGAGTGTGATTGAGAGTCACTGCTACTTCCTGCTTTAGGTTTTGCTTGTAAGCAGGAATCAGGAAGATATAATTATGGTCACATTTGCCAAATGGAAGGCGAGGGAGAGCTTTGTACTCATCCCTGTGTGTGGATTAGAGTTGGTCTAGAGTTTTTTTTCCTATGGTTGCACATGTAACATGCATGTTGAAATGAGGTAAAACGGACTTAAGTTTGCCTGCATTAAAGTGCCACTAGGAGCGCCACCAGTCCAGACCTCATCATAACTACACCAGTCCAGACTCCATCATAACTACACCAGTCCAGACTCCATCATAACTACATCCAGTCCAGACTCCATCGTAACTACACCAGTCCAGACTCCATCATAACTACACCAGTCCAGACTCCATCTACACCAGTCCAGACTCCATCATAACTACAGTCCAGACTCCATCATAACTACATCCAGTCCAGACCTCATCATAACTACATCCAGTCCAGACCCCATCATAACTACACCAGTCCAGACTCCATCATAACTACATCCAGTCCAGAATCCATCATAACTACACCAGTTCAGGCCTCATCGTAACTACATCCAGTCCAGACTCCATCATAACTACACCAGTCAGACTCCATCATAACTACACCAGTCCAGACTCCATCATAACTACATCCAGTCCAGACTCCATCACCATCCAGTCCAGACTCCATCATAACTACACCAGTCCAGACTCCATCATAACTACACCAGTCCAGACTCCATCATAACTACACCAGTCCAGACTCCATCATAACTACACCAGTCCAGACCCCATCATAACTACATCCAGTCCAGACTCCATCATAACTACATCCAGTCCAGACTCCATCATAACTACACCAGTCCAGACTCCATCATAACTACACCAGTCCAGACTCCATCATAACTACATCCAGTCCAGACTCCATCATAACTACATCCAGTCCAGACTCCATCATAACTACACCAGTTCAGGCCTCATCGTAACTACATCCAGTCCAGACTCCATCATAACTACATCCAGTCCAGACTCCATCATAACTACACCAGTCCAGACTCCATCATAACTACATCAGTCCAGACTCCATCATAACTACATCCAGTCCAGACTCCATCATAACTACATCCAGTCAGACTCCATCATAACTACACCAGTCCAGACTCCATCATAACTACACCAGTCCAGACTCCATCATAACTACATCCAGTCCAGACTCCATCATAACTACATCCAGTCAGACTCCATCATAACTACATCCAGTCCAGACTCCATCATAACTACATCCAGTCCAGACCTCATCATAACTACACCAGTCCAGACTCCATCATAACTACATCCAGTCAGACTCCATCATAACTACACCAGTCCAGACCCCATCGTAACTAGTCCAGACTCCATCATAACTACACCAGTCCAGAATCCATCATAACTACATCCAGTCCAGACTCCATCATAACTACACCAGTCCAGACTCCATCATAACTACACCAGTCCAGACTCCATCATAACTACACCAGTTCAGGCCTCATCGTAACTACACCAGTCCAGACTCCATCATAACTACATCCAGTCCAGACTCCATCATAACTACACCAGTCCAGACTCCATCATAACTACACCAGTCCAGACTCCATCATAACTACATCCAGTCCAGACTCCATCATAACTACACCAGTCCAGACTCCATCATAACTACATCCAGTCCAGACTCCATCATAACTACACCAGTTCAGGCCTCATCGTAACTACACCAGTCCAGACTCCATCATAACTACACCAGTCGAGACCTCATCATAACTACATCCAGTCCAGACTCCATCATAACTACACCAGTCCAGACTCCATCATAACTACATCCAGTCCAGACTCCATCATAACTACATCCAGTCCAGACTCCATCATAACTACATCCAGTCCAGACTCCATCATAACTACATCCAGAATCCATCATAACTACACCAGTCCAGACTCCATCATAACTTTTCCAGACTCCATCATAACTACATCCAGTCCAGACTCCATCATAATAGTCCAGACTCCATCATAACTACATCCAGTCCAGACTCCATCATAACTTTCAGGCCTCATCATAACTACACCAGTCCAGACTCCATCATAACTTCCAGTCCAGACTCCATCATAACTACACCAGTTCAGACTCCATCATAACTACACCAGTCCAGACTCCATCATAACTACACCAGTTCAGAATCCATCATAACTACATCCAGTCCAGACTAATCATAACTACATCCAGTCCAGACTCCATCATAACTACATCCAGTCCAGACTCCATCATAACTACACCAGTCCAGACTCCATCATAACTACATGTCCAGAATCCATCATAACTACACCAGTCCAGACCCCATCATAACTACACCAGTCCAGAATCCATCATAACTACATCCAGTCCAGACTCCATCATAACTACACCAGTCCAGACTCCATCATAACTACACCAGTTCAGGCCTCATCGTAACTACACCAGTCCAGACTCCATCATAACTACATCCAGTCCAGACTCCATCATAACTACACCAGTCCAGACTCCATCATAACTACACCAGTCCAGACTCCATCATAACTACATCCAGTCCAGACTCCATCATAACTACACCAGTCCAGACTCCATCATAACTACATCCAGTCCAGACTCCATCATAACTACACCAGTTCAGGCCTCATCGTAACTACACCAGTCCAGACTCCATCATAACTACACCAGTCGAGACCTCATCATAACTACATCCAGTCCAGACTCCATCATAACTACACCAGTCCAGACTCCATCATAACTACACCAGTCCAGACTCCATCATAACTACACCAGTCCAGACCCCATCATAACTACACCAGTCCAGACTCCATCATAACTACATCCAGTCCAGACTCCATCATAACTACACCAGTCCAGACTCCATCATAACTACACCAGTCCAGACCCCATCATAACTACACCAGTCCAGACTCTATCATAACTACATCCAGTCCAGACTCCATCATAACTACACCAGTCCAGACTCCATCATAACTACACCAGTCCAGACCCCATCCCTACACCAGTCCAGACCCCATCATAACTACACCAGTCCAGACTCCATCGTAACTACACCAGTCCAGACCTCATCATAACTACACCAGTTCAGGCCTCATCGTAACTACACCAGTCCAGACCTCATCATAACTACACCAGTTCAGGCCTCATCGTAACTACACCAGTCCAGACCTCATCATAACTACACCAGTTCAGGCCTCATCGTAACTACACCAGTCCAGACCTCATCATAACTACACCAGTCCAGACCTCATCATAACTACACCAGTCCAGACCTCATCATAACTACACCAGTCCAGTCCATACTTTTTTTTACTGTATATGTTTAGTTTTTCCATCCATGTATTTTTAGCCTGTAGGTCATGTGGTCTGTGTCTGAAAAGACACAATGGTGCCAGTTGTGTCAGCAGAAGGCAGGATAGGTACACAACATGCTGTTGGTCTTAAGATAATCTTTTCAATGTGTTGTTTTTAGCTGTGGGATAGAAAGCCATACCCCTTACCACATCCTCTACCTTGTCCCTCCCTTAGTCCCCTCTCCCTCCCTAGTCCCCTCTCCCTTCTCCCTCCCCTAGTCCCCCTCCCTCCCCTAGTCCCCCTCCCTCCCCTAGTCCCTTCTCCCTCCCCTAGTCCCCTCTCCCTTCTCCCTCCCCTAGTCCCCCCTCCCTCCCCTAGTCCCCTCACCCTTCTCCCTCCCCCCTCCCTCCCCTAGTCCCCTCTCCCTTCTCCCTCCCCTAGTCCCCCCTCCCTCCCCTAGTCCCCTCTCCCTTCTCCCTCCCCTCTGCCTCCCCTAGTCCCCCTCCCTCCCTAGTCCCCTCTCCCTGCCCTAGTCCCTTCTCCCTCCCTTACTCCCCTCTCCCTCCCCTAGTCCCCTCTCCCTTCTCCCTCCCCTAGTCCCTATCCCTCCCCTAGTCCCTTCTCCCTCCCTTACTCCCCTCTCCCTCCCCTAGTCCCCCTCCCTCCCCTAGTCCCCTCTCCCTTCTCCCTCCCTTAGTCCCCCTCCCTCCCCTAGTCCCTTCTCCCTCCCCTCTCCCTCCCCTAGTCCCCTCTCCTTCTCCCTCCCTAGTCCCCCTCCCTCCCCTCTCCCTCCCCTCCCTAGTCCCCCTCCCTCCCCCCTAGTCCCCCTCCCTCCCCTAGTCCCCTCACCCTTCTCCCTCCCCCTCCCTCCCCTAGTCCCCTCTCCTTCTCCCTCCCCTAGTCCCCCTCCCTCCCCTAGTCCCCTCTCCCTTCTCCCTCCCCTCTGCCTCCCCTAGTCCCCCCTCCCTCCCCTAGTCCCCTCTCCCTGCCCTAGTCCCCTCTCCCTCCCCAAGTCCCCTCTCCCTCCCCTACTCCCCTCTCTCTCCCCTAGTCCCCCCTCCCTCCCCTAGTCCCAACTAGTCCCAACTCCAGTCCAGGAGGCTCCACCATAATGCTCAAACCTATACATTTCTTTAAGATCATTGGTCACCTAAATGAAAGAGAGGAAGGGAGCATTTTGCCCTTTGACAAAATGGAGCCAGTGGAATCCAGTGAGATCTTTGACAACAGATCGTTCTTTTTTATTTTACCTTTATTTAACTAGGCAAGTCAGTTAAGAACAAATTATTATTTTCAATGACGGCCTAGGAACAGTGGGTTAACTGCCTGTTCAGGGGCAGAATGACATATTTGCAGCTTGTCAGCTAGTACTAGTCCAACGCTCTAACCACTAGGCTACCCTGCCGTTCTCATTGGCAGGTTTGAACTGTTTACAATAAAGAGGTCCAGGTGATGATACTCTTACCTAAAGTCACATGATACACACCTACTGGCCGTTCTACTGCCAAGTTATTGTCCTTTCGCTTGGCTAGGCCATGGGTTGGACAAGGCTGGTGACAGAAGCCCCCCTTCGCCCTCCTCCCCACTTCCTCCCCCCTCCTCCCTCTACCTTCCTCCTCCCCCCTCCTCATCCCCCTACCTTCATTCACACCCCCCCCCCCACCTCTACATCTACCCCTTACCCTAGCCTCCTCTATCGCCTGTGCATGGAATTGTAGCTATGCTGCTCAGACTAACACGCGCCCCCTGGTGTTTGCATGCAGTCATTGCATCCAGCAGATCGTGGAGGCGGTGCTACACTGCCATCAAATGGGCGTGGTGCATCGAGATCTAAAGGTGGGTAACAGGTCTGTTCAGTGTCCGTTCAGTGTCTGTTCAGTATCCATTCAGTGTCCGTTCAGTGTCCGTTCAGTGTCCATTCAGTGTCTGTTCAGTGTCCGTTCAGTGTCCATTCAGTGTCTGTTCAGTGTCCATTCAGTGTCCATTCAGTGTCTGTTCAGTATCCATTCAGTGTCTTTTCAGTATCCATTCAGTGTCTGTTCAGTGTCCATTCAGTGTCTGTTCAGTGTCCATTCAGTGTCTGTTCAGTATCTGTTCAGTGTCCATTCAGTGTCTGTTCAGTGTCTATTCAGTGTCTGTTCAGTATCCATTCAGTGTCTGTTCAGTATCCATTCAGTGTCTGTTCAGTGTCCATTCAGTGTCTGTTCAGTGTCTATTCAGTGTCTGTTCAGTGTCTATTCAGCGTGTGTTCAGTGTCCATTCAGTGTGTGTTCAGTGTCCATTCTCTGTGTGTGTGTATGTGTGTGTTGGGGGTGTGTGTCCTCTATAGGCGTGTTAAGCACAATTGTCCAACATCACTGTTTGTGGACAGATATAGCTATCTAGCGCTGACTGTAAAATATAGTAACACCTCTCTAGAGAAGACTGAGCTGAGCTGTTCAGTAAATCTTTAGCCTGTCAGTCCTACCAAGTAGTTTCTAGTTTTAAAAAAACAACACCATTATTTCACCTTTATTTAACCAGGTAGGCAAGTTGAGAACAAGTTCTCATTTAGAACTGCGACCTGGCCAAGATAAAGCAAAGCAGTGCAACAAAAACAACAACACAGAGTTACACAAAAACAAACATACAGTCAATAACACAATAGAAAAAGTCTTAATACAGTGTGTGCAAATGAGGTAAGAGGTGAGGCAATAAATAGGCCATGGTGGCAAAATAATTACAATTTAGCATTAACACTGGAGTGATAGATGTGCAGAAGATGAATGTGCAAGTAGAGATACTGGGGTGCATAGGAGCAAAACAAATATCGGGATGAGGTAGTTGGATGGGCTAATTACAGATGGGCTATGCACAGGTGCAGTGATCTGTGAGCTGCTCTGACAGCTGGTGTTTAATGTTAGTGAGGGACATATGAGTCTCCAGCTTCAGTGATTTTTGCAGTTCGTTCCAGTCATTGGCAGCAGACGACTGTAAGGAAAGGCGGCCAAAGGAGGATTTGGCTTTGGGGGTGACCAGTGAGATATACCTGCTGGAGCACATGCTATGGGTGGGTGTTGCTGTGGTGACCAGTGAGCTGAGATAAGGCGGGACTTTACCTAGCAAAGGCTTTTTGATGACCTCGAGCCAGTGGGTTTGGCGATGAATATGAAGTGAGGGCCAGCCAATGAGAGCACAAAGGTCACAGTGGTGGGTAGTATATGGGGCATTGCTGAGTAGAGTGTTGGAGGCTACTTTGTAAATGACATCGCCAAAGTCAAGGATTGATAGGATAGTCAGTTTTACGAGGGTATGTTTGACAGCATGAGTGAAGGATGCTTTGTTGCGAAATAGGGAGCCGATTCTAGATTTCATTTTGGATTGGAGATGATTAATGCCACGAGAGGAGTGTTGTATGGCATTGAAGCTCATTTACATTTTACATTTAAGTCATTTAGCAGACGCTCTTATCCAGAGCTTAGTTAACACAGTGTCTGAAGAAGGGCCAGAAGTATACAGAATGGTGTCGTCTGCGTAGAGGTGGATCAGAGAATCACCACCAGCAAGAGCGATATCATTGATGTATACAGAGAAGAGAGTCAGCCCGAGGATTGATCCCCGTGGCACCCCCATAGAGACTGCCAGAGGTCCGGACAACAGGCCCTCCGATTTGACATACTGAACTCTATCAGAGAAGTAGTTGGTGAACCAGGCGAGGCAGTCATTTGAGAAACCAAGGATGTTGAGTCTGCCGATAAGAATGTGGTGATTGACAGAGTCGAAAGCATTGGCCAGGTCGATGAATACGGCTGCACAGTATCTCTTATCGATGGCAGTTATGACATCGTTTAGGACCTTGAGCGTGGCTGAGGTGCAACAATGACCATCTTGGGAACCAGATTGCATAGTGGAGAAGGTACGGTGGGATTCGAAATGGTCGGTAATCTGTTTGTTAACTTGGCTTTCGAAGACCTTAGAAAGGCAGGGTAGAATAGATATAGGTCTGTAGTAGAGGTCGACCGATTATGATTTGGGTCTAGTGTCTCCCCCTTTGAAGAGGGGGATGACCACGGCAGCTTTCCAATCTTTGGGGACCTCAGACAATAGGAAAGAGAGTTTGAACAGGCTAGTAATAGGGGTTGCAACAATTTCGGCAGATAGTTTTAGAAAGAAAGGGTCCAAACTGTCTAGCCCAGCTGATTTGTAGGTGTCCAGATTTTGCAGCTCTTTCAGAACATCAGCTTCCTGAATTTGGGTGAAGGAGATCAGTCTCCTGTCTTCAGGTCAGAATCCTCTCCTATAGGCTTCTCTCTCTCTCTGCACCATGGGATCTGTCCAATACGATCTTTCACATATCTCTGATGGTGCCTTGCAAAATGCTGCTCCTCTATCTCTCTCCTCTTGTTGAAACAGCAACTCTCCCCCTTTCCCAAATGCAGTCCCTCTCTCACCTATCCTCTTGTTGAAACAGCAACTCTCCCCCTTTCCCAAATGCAGTCCCTCTCTCACCTATCCTCTTGTTGAAACAGCAACTCTCCCCCTTTCCCAAATGCAGTCCCTCTCTCACCTATCCTCTTGTTGAAACAGCAACTCTCCCCCTTTCCCAAATGCAGTCCCTCTCTCACCTATCCTCTTGTTGAAACAGCAACTCTCCCCTTTCCCAAATGCAGTCCCTCTCTCACCTATCCTCTTGTTGAAACAGCAACTCTCCCCCTTTCCCAAATGCAGTCCCTCTCTCACCTATCCTCTTGTTGAAACAGCAACTCTCCCCCTTTCCCAAATGCAGTCCCTCTCTCACCTATCCTCTTGTTGAAACAGCAACTCTCCCCCTTTCCCAAATGCAGTCCCTCTCTCACCTATCCTCTTGTTGAAACAGCAACTCTCCCCCTTTCCCAAATGCAGTCCCTCTCTCACCTATCCTCTTGTTGAAACAGCAGCTCTCCCCCTTTCCCAAATGCAGTCCCTCTCTCACCTATCCTCTTGTGAAACAGCAAAGTATCCCTTTAAATTGCTTATAAGGTTGTAGTGTGTGCTGGATTAAAGTTAGCCCCTTGTCAATATGATTCCCAAAATGGGTTCCCAAAGGGAATTGATTCTTTGCCACATCCAGTTTAAATGTGTCTCTATGGTGCTTCCAATTGAGGTTTATAGCTTCATGTAAGTATGTATTTATAGGTCAGATGACAGAACCTTGTTCTAATTGGTCAGAGCCTCTTTTGCTGAGTGTTGTGGTTGGATTGCAGCAGTAGTGCTGTCATCTCTCCTATCGTGTGTGTGTGTCTGTGTGTGTGTGTGTGTCTGTGTGTGTGTGTATGTGTGTGCGCGCGTGCGTGCTTGTGTGTTATACATGTTTTTGTTACTGCTTGTTGTCTTGCATGATGCTGCGTGTGTGTTTTCAGTTCTCTCGACCAGGATAACACCTCGTCAGACCCCAGCGCCGGCCTCGGCAACATTCTTCCTGTTTATCAGAACTGTTGTGGATATTTCTTTATTTAGCCACACCTATCAGGTTACAGTCCTCAGCTCTGGGGAATTTCACACAATATGTCATAGTGATGGCTGAGGACAGCCTCGGAGAGGGTCTGAGAGGCGAGGAGATCGCTCCAATGAAGTGGAGACAACCAGGAGATCGCTCTAATGAAGTGGAGACAACCAGGAGATCGCTCCAACGAAGTGGAGACAACCAGGAGATCGCTCCAACGAAGTGGAGACAACCAGGAGATCGCTCTAATGAAGTGGAGACAACCAGGAGATCGCTCCAATGAAGTGGAGACAACCAGGAGATCGCTCCAACGAAGTGGAGACAACCAGGAGATCGCTCCAATGAAGTGGAGACAACCAGGAGATCGCTCCAATGAAGTGGAGAGAACCAGGAGATCGCTCCAATGAAGTGGAGAGAACCAGGAGATCGCTCCAACGAAGTGGAGACAACCAGGAGATCGCTCTAATGAAGTGGAGACAACCAGGAGATCGCTCCAATGAAGTGGAGACAACCAGAGATCAACCAAGTGGAGACAACCAGAGATCGCTCTAATGAAGTGGAGACAACCAGGAGATCGCTCCAACGATGTGGAGACAACCAGGACATCGCTCCAATGAAGTGGAGACAACCAGGAGATCGCTCCAATGAAGTGGAGACAACCAGGAGATCGCTCCAACGATGCGGAGACAACCAGGAGATCGCTCCAACGATGCGGAGACAACCAGGAGATCGCTCTAATGAAGTGGAGACAACCAGGAGATCGCTCCAATGAAGTGGAGACAACCAGGAGATCGCTCCAACGAAGTGGAGACAACCAGGAGATCGCTCCAACGTGCTCTAATGAAGTAGAGACAACCAGGAGATCGCTCCAACGATGTGGAGACAACCAGGAGATCGCTCCAACGATGTGGAGACAACCAGGAGATCGCTCTAATGAAGTGGAGACAACCAGGAGATCGCTCCAATGAAGTGGAGACAACCAGGAGATCGCTCCAACGAAGTGGAGACAACCAGGAGATCGCTCCAACGAAGTGGAGACAACCAGGAGATCGCTCTAATGAAGTAGAGACAACCAGGAGATCGCTCCAACGATGTGGAGACAACCAGGAGATCACTCCAACGAAGTGGAGACAACCAGGAGATCGCTCCAACGATGTGGAGACAACCAGGAGATCGCTCCAACGATGCGGAGACAACCAGGAGATCGCTCTAATGAAGTGGAGACAACCAGGAGATCGCTCTAATGAAGTGGAGACAACCAGGTGATCGCTCCAATGAAGTGGAGATAACCAGGAGATCGCTCTAATGAAGTGGAGACAACCAGGAGATCGCTCTAATGAAGTGGAGACAACCAGGAGATCGCTCCAACGAAGTGGAGACAACCAGGAGATCGCTCTAATGAAGTGGAGACAACCAGGAGATCGCTCCAACGAAGTGGAGACAACCAGGAGATCGCTCCAACGAAGTGGAGACAACCAGGAGATCGCTCCAATGAAGTGGAGACAACCAGGAGATCGCTCCAACGAAGTGGAGACAACCAGGAGATCGCTCCAATGAAGTGGAGACAACCAGGAGATCGCTCCAACGAAGTGGAGACAACCAGGAGATCGCTCCAACGAAGTGGAGACAACCAGGAGATCGCTCTAATGAAGTGGAGACAACCAGGAGATCGCTCTAATGAAGTGGAGACAACCAGGAGATCGCTCCAACAAAGTGGAGACAACCAGGAGATCGCTCCAACAACCAGAGATCGCTCCAACGAAGGGAGACAACCAGGAGATCGCTCCAACGAAGTGCTCCAACGAGACAACCAGGAGATCGCTCCAATGAAGTGGAGACAACCAGGAGATCGCTCCAACGAAGTGGAGACAACCAGGAGATCGCTCCAACGAAGTGGAGACAACCAGGAGATCGCTCCAACGAAGTGGAGACAACCAGGAGATTGCTCTAATGAAGTGGAGACAACCAGGAGATCGCTCCAACAAAGTGGAGACAACCAGGAGATCGCTCTAATGAAGTGGAGACATCCAGGAGATCGCTCCAATGAAGTGGAGACAACCAGGAGATCGCTCTAATGAAGTGGAGACAACCAGGAGATCGCTCCAACGAAGTGGAGACAACCAGGAGATCGCTCCAACGAAGTGGAGACAACCAGGAGATCGCTCCAACGAAGTGGAGACAACCAGGAGATCGCTCCAACGAAGTGGAGACAACCAGGAGATCGCTCTAATGAAGTGGAGACAACAAGGAGATCGCTCTAATGAAGTGGAGACAACCAGAGAGTTTGAATAATTGATTAGTGTGGAATAGACTAGATAGGCGGTATCCAGATTGTCTTACCTTCCTACCAACCTTGTAACATCCCGGGATATTCGTTAATACTTGCACTGAACACAAGGAGCGCTATTTTCAAACCCCACTGAGCCGCTGAGATCCGAAGGTTAGCCATGCTAACAAGTACATGTAAAATCCCATATGCTAACTAAATTCTAAAAAGCGCATTGCAAACATTTTATACAGTCTCTGGCATAAACTATTTGCAGGACAGACGTATGAAACAAATATTAGATAGCAAGGCTCTTGATCCAGGAGGGGATTCTCAGCCGTTACCAAGCAAAGCTTGAATTTGCAAGAAGCTAACCATTTAGTTAGATAGCTAACTAGCTACTAAATTAGCAAACCAAATGCATAACTGATGAGCATTTAGCACATTTTAGACAGTCACCTTAGAGTTATAAGAAATCTAGCTGGTAAATATTTTGAGTTGTTAATTCCATATTGTAACTAGATCACCTGGAGAGTGCTGCACCACAGTGACTCACAAGGCTAACGTTGTGTGTTGTAAACAAACACCACGTGACTGGGGACTACGATAAGGTTCATAATGAAAAATGAGGTGACATTAATTAAGAACCTGACCTGCTTTAATGAACCTCTAACGTATTGCACAAGTCGACTGCAGGTATTTACTTAAAAGGTACCTACAATTATTGCAATGATTAAAAATCATTTCTACGGTATTGCCGGTATTGAAAAAACATCCCGTGGCCATTTCCAAATACCCCTGGTATACAGTATATACGGTATACTGCCCAAGCCTAGTATGGAAAGCAGGTCTATGAAGATGTTCTGTTCTTATGCTTCTTCTAATGTCCCAAAAACAGAGGAAATAGGCCACTGACTGGAAAGGACATTGTTGTCCGACTTCGACACAAGTTACCGGGTCATTTGAGGCTGACAGAGGTACTGAGGTACTGAATTAACTCAACTGACATGAGACAAATGGAGACTTCATTTATTAGTTGATTTAGTTGAAATATGACAGTATAAAACTCCAAATGGTAATTTGGCTGAGATATTACGGCACTAGAGCCCAAATCCTGTAAGCCTCTCTCAGCTCTTTGTCAGTCCGGGTAAATTACCTAACCCTGTCTCTGGTTTCACACTATGGCTGTCAGTCGCCTTAAATTGGAGTGCCTTTTCAATGGAGGTCTGTCTGCCTGCATCTCTGCCTCTCTCTCTCTCTCTCTCTCTCTCTCTCTCTCTCTCTCTCTCTCTCTCTCTCTCTCTCTCTCTCTCTCTCTCTCTCTCTCTCTCTCTCTCTCTCTCTCTCTCTCTCTCTCTCTCTCTCTCTCTCTCTCTCTCTCTCTCTCTCTCTCTCTCTCTCTCTCTCTCTCTCTCTTGTGTGTGTGTTGCTGCATAGAGCTATGCAGACAGGATGTCTGCCTGTCTGTCTGTCTGTCTGCGCGTGGTGAATTTCTGTGTTTGTGCGGGTGGCCCAGATATTGTATGCCTGTCCACCTATTCATTGGAAGCTTGTGGTTAATCTGAATTCCACCCACAATCATAGCAGGGATTATCCCAGCACTGCAGTGTTGGCAAGTTTGAACTTACTCCTTACAAATGAGTAAACCCTGAATCATAGGCCTGAGAGAGTGATGACACGGCCTCAGCCTTCTTGTCTCTCTCTCCTTCTCTCTTTTGCTGTATCTCTCCATTTCTCTCTCTTTAGCTCTTTTTTGTTCGCTATCTCTCCCTTCTCACTATCTCTCCCTTCTCACTA
The DNA here is from genome assembly GCF_023373465.1 of Oncorhynchus keta. Lineage (NCBI taxonomy): Eukaryota > Metazoa > Chordata > Actinopteri > Salmoniformes > Salmonidae > Oncorhynchus > Oncorhynchus keta. Next base: position 38,475,904 of record NC_068445.1, on the reverse strand, counting down.
TCTCTCCCTTCTCACCATCTCTCCCTTCTCACTATCTCTCCCTTCTCACTATCTCTCCGTTTTCTTTCTCTGTCCCGAGCGAGCGAGGGGTAGAAGAGAGGGAGAGGAGGAGGAGAGGGTGGAAACTAAGGGAGTGATGAAGGAGGGGAGAGGGCATGTAAGAAGGAAAGATAAAGAGGAAGAGAGGCTGCAATGACAAGCTACTACAATGACAAGCTACTACAATGATAAGCTACTACAATGACATAAGCTATTGCAATGACAAGCTACTGCAATGACGAGCTACTGGAATGACGAGCTACTGCAATGACGAGCTACTGCAGTGACACAAGCTACTGCAATGACACAAGCTACTGCAATGACACAAGCTACTGCAATGACTAGCTACTGCAATGACAAGCTACTGCAATGACATGAGCTACTGCAATGACATAAGCTACTGCAATGACATGAGCTACCTCAATTACGAGCTACTGCAATGACGAGCTACTGCAATGACACAAGCTACTGCAATGACATGAGCTACTGCAATGACATGAGCTACTGCAATGACAAGCCACTGCAATGACACGAGCCACTGCAATGACACGAGCTACTGCAATGACACAAGCTACTGCAATGACACGAGCTACTGCAATGACACAAGCTACTGCAATGACAAGCTACTGCAATGACAAGCTACTGCAATGACACGAGCTCTTGCAATCACACGAGCTACTGCAATGACACGAGCTACTGCAATGACATAAGCTACTGCAATGACATGAGCTACTGCAATGACGAGCTACTGCAATGACACAAGCTACTGCAATGACATGAGCTACTGCAATGACATGAGCTACTGCAATGACAAGCTACTGCAATGACACGAGCTACTGCAATGACACGAGCTACTGCAATGACACAAGCTACTGCAATGACACGAGCTACTGCAATGACACAAGCTACTGCAATGACAAGCTACTGCAATGACAAGCTACTGCAATGACACAATCTCTTGCAATCACACGAGCTACTGCAATGACACGAGCTACTGCAATGACAAGCTACTGCAATGATATGAGTTACTGCAATGACACCAGCTACTGCAATGATAAGCTACAGCACTGCAATGACATAAGCTACTGCAATAACAAGCTACTGTAATGACAAGCTACTGCAATGACAAGCTTCTGTAATGACAAGCTTCTGCAATGACAAGAGCTACTGCAATGACAAGAGCTACTGCAATGACAAGCTACTGCAATGACAAGCTACTGCAATGACAAGCTTCTGCAATGACAAGCTACTGCAATGACAAGCTACTGCAATGACAAGCTTCTGCAATGACAAGCTACTGTAATGACAAGCTACTGCAATGACAAGCTTCTGCAATGACAAGCTACTGTAATGACAAGCTACTGCAATGACAAGCTTCTGCAATGACAAGCTTCTGCAATGACAAGAGCTACTGCAATGACAAGCTTCTGCAATGACAAGCTTCTGCAATGACAATAGCTACTGCAATGACAAGCTACTGCAATGACAAGCTACTGCAATGACAAGCTACTGCAATAACAAGCTACTGCAATGACGAGCTACTGCAATGACAAGCTACTGCAATGACAAGCTACTGCAATGACAAGCTACTGCAATGACAAGCTACTGCAATGACAAGCTACTGCAATGACAAGCTACTGCAATGACGAGCTACTGCAATGACAAGCTACTGCAATGACAAGAGCTACTGCAATGACAAGCTACTGCAATGACAAGCTACTGCAATGACGAGCTACTGCAATGACAAGCTACTGCAATGACAAGCTACTGCAATGACAAGCTACTGCAATGACAAGCTACTGCAATGACGAGCTACTGCAATGACCAGCTACTGCAATGACAAGCTACTGCAATGACAAGCTACTGCAATGACGAGCTACTTCAATGACAAGCTACTGCAATGACAAGAGCTACTGCAATGACAAGCTACTGCAATGATAAGCTACAGCACTGCAATGACATAAGCTACTGCAATAACAAGCTACTGTAATGACAAGCTACTGCAATGACAAGCTTCTGTAATGACAAGCTTCTGCAATGACAAGAGCTACTGCAATGACAAGCTACTGCAATGACAAGCTACTGCAATGACAAGCTTCTGCAATGACAAGCTACTGCAATGACAAGCTACTGCAATGACAAGCTACTGCAATGACAAGCTTCTGCAATGACAAGCTACTGTAATGACAAGCTACTGCAATGACAAGCTTCTGCAATGACAAGCTACTGTAATGACAAGCTACTGCAATGACAAGCTTCTGCAATGACAAGCTTCTGCAATGACAAGAGCTACTGCAATGACAAGCTTCTGCAATGACAAGCTTCTGCAATGACAATAGCTACTGCAATGACAAGCTACTGCAATGACAAGCTACTGCAATGACAAGCTACTGCAATAACAAGCTACTGCAATGACGAGCTACTGCAATGACAAGCTACTGCAATGACAAGCTACTGCAATGACGAGCTACTGCAATGACAAGCTACTGCAATGACAAGCTACTGCAATGACGCTACTGCAATGACCAGCTACTGCTGACAAGCTACTGCAATGACAAGCTACTGCAATGACGAGCTACTTCAATGACAAGCTACTGCAATGACAAGAGCTACTGCAATGACAAGCTACTGCAATGACAAGCTACTGCAATGACAAGCTACTGCAATGACAAGCTACTGCAATGACAAGCTACTGCAATGACAAGCTACTGCAATGACAAGCTACTGCAATGACCAGCTACTGCAATGACAAGCTACTGCAATGACAAGCTACTGCAATGACAAGCTACTGCAATGACGAGCTACTGCAATGACAAGCTACTGCAATGACAAGAGCTACTGCAATGACAAGCTACTGCAATGACAATCTACTGCAATGACGAGCTACTGCAATGACAAGCTACTGCAATGACAAGCTACTGCAATGCCGGGGATTCACTGACACTGTTAAAACATGGTGGCAGAGTTTATACCATACACCAGGGATCATCAACTACATTCAGCCGAGGGACAATTTTTTCTTCTTGAGCGGATGGTCAAGGCTCCGAAACCTAATTACAAATCATTTGTAGACTAGAAATAGATTGCAAGAAGCCCCAAACAGATATAATATTAGACTAAAACGTAATAATTTCAAACATTGCTTACATTTGTATACAATCACATATACGGTACGTTATCTCTCTATGTGTGTGATTACCTTGGAGCTGATTTCCAAAATGAAAGTCACTTTGGAGCTGATTTCCAAAATGAAAGTCACTTGGAGCTGATTTCCAAAATGAAAGTCACTTGGAGCTGATTTCCAAAATGAAAGTCACTTGGAACTGATTTCCAAAATGAAAGTCACTTTGGAGCTGATTTCCAAAATGAAAGTCACTTTGGAGCTGATTTCCAAAATGAAAGTCACTTTGGAGCTGATTTCCAAAATGAAAGTCACTTTGGAGCTGATTTCCAAAATGAAAGTCACTTGGAGCTGATTTCCAAAATTCACTTGGAGCTGATTTCCAAAATGAAAGTCACTTTGGAGCTGATTTCCAAAATGAAAGTCACTTTGGAGCTGATTTCCAAAATGAAAGTCACTTTGGAGCTGATTTCCAAAATGAAAGTCACTTGGAGCTGATTTCCAAAATGAAAGTCACTTGGAACTGATTTGCTGGTGTTTTTACCGTCTTTTATGTCCAAGAATACATTTAATATAATAATATAATAATATATGCCATTTAGCAGACGCTTTTATCAAATGGAACAGTCATGTGTGCATACATTCATTCATACATATGGGTGGTCCCGGGATTGAACCCACTACCCTGGCGTTACAAGCGCCATGCTCTACCAACTGAGCTACAGAAGGACCATTTTTGTATTATTTTTTTTGCTCCGAAATATTGTGGGGGCAAATAAAATCAACTGCGGGCCAAATTCAGCCTGTGGGCCGCCAGTTGGGTAACCTTGCCTTACACCCTTATAGGTGTGTCTGGGCCGACGTAGTGTAGATAGTTTTTATGTTGGAGAACTCAGGGTACAAAGATGGAAAGAGAATTTGTGTTGATCTTATGGCATTAGCTAGGTGAAAGTAAAGTTACAGAAGCCCTTATTAGCACATTGGAGAGCTATGCAGAGCTATGTAGAGCTATGTAGAGCTATGTAGATCTATCTGAAGCTATGTAGAGCTATGTAGAGCTATGTAGAGCTATGTAGATCTATCTGGAGCTATGTAGAGCTATGTAGAGCTATGTAGAGCTATGTAGATCTATGTAGAGCTATGTAGAGCTATGTAGAGCTATGTAGAGCTATGTAGAGCTATGTAGATCTATCTGGAGCTATGTAGATCTATGTAGATCTATGTAGAGCTATGTAGAGCTATGTAGATCTATCTGGAGCTATGTAGAGCTATGTAGAGCTATGTAGATCTATCTGGAGCTATGTAGAGCTATGTAGAGCTATGTAGATCTATGTAGAGCTATGTAGATCTATCTGGAGCTATGTAGATCTATGTATATCTATGTAGATCTATGTAGAGCTATGTAGAGCTATGTAGATCTATGTAGATCTATGTAGAGCTATGTAGAGCTATGTAGAGCTATGTAGATCTATGTAGAGCTATGTAGAGCTATGTAGAGCTATGTAGATCTATCTGGAGCTATGTAGAGCTATGTAGAGCTATGTAGATCTATGTAGAGCTATGTAGATCTATCTGGAGCTATGTAGATCTATGTAGATCTATGTAGATCTATGTAGAGCTATGTAGAGCTATGTAGAGCTATGTAGATCTATGTAGAGCTATGTAGAGCTATGTAGAGCTATGTAGATCTATGTAGAGCTATGTAGAGCTATGTGTACTGAACAAAAATATAAATGCAACATGCAAGAATTTCAAAGATTTCACATGACTGGGAATACAGATATGCATCTGTTGGGGCGAGGATCAGAAAACCAGTTAGTATCTGGTGTGACCACCATTTGCCTCATGCAGCGAGACACATCTCCTTCGCATAGAGCTGATCACGCTGTTGCTTGAGGCCTGTCGAATGTTGTCCCACTCCTCTTCAATGGCTGTGTGAAGTCGCTGGATATTGGCGGGAACTGCAACATGCTGTTGTGCGCACGTAGATCCATAGAATCCCAAACATGCTCAATGTGTGACATGGCTGGTGAGTAAGCAGGCCATGGACGTCCAGGAATTTTGTACAGATCCTTGCAACATCTTGCTGAAACATGAGGTGACTGCAGCAGATGTATGACACAACAATGGGCCTCGGTATCTCGTCACGGTATCTCTGTGAAGAGCACACTTCTCCAGCGTGCCAGTGGCCATCGAAGGTGAGCATTAGCCCACATGAAGTCAGTTACGAGGCCAAACTGCACTCAGGTCAAGACGAGCAAGCAGATAAGCTTCCCTGAGAACGTTTCTGATAGTCTGTGCAAAAATGATTTGGTTGTGCAAGCCCACAGTTTCATCAGATGTTCAGGTGGCTGGTCTCAGATGAACCCGCATGTGAAGAAGCCGGATGTGGAGGTCCTGGGCTGGCGTGGTTACATGTGGTCTGCAGTTCTGAGGCTGGTTGGACGTAGTGCCAAAGTCTCTAAAATGATGTTGGAGGCGGCTTATGGTAGAGAAATTAACATTGAATTCTCTGGCAACAGCTCTGGTGGACATACTTGCAGTCAGCATGCCAATTGCACACTCCATCAAAACTTGAGACATCTGTGACATTGTGATGTGTGACAAAACTGCTCATTTTAGAGTCACCTTTTATTGTGCCCAGCACAAGGTGCACCTGTGTAATGATCGTGCTGTTTAATCAACTTCTTGATATGCCACACCTGTCAGGTGGATGAATTATCTTGGCAAAAGAGAAATGCTCACTAACAGGGAAGTAAACACATAGGAGAGAAATAAGGTTTTTGTGCATATGGAACTTTTCTGGGATGTTTTATTTCAGCTTATGAAACATGGGACCAACGCTTTACATGTTGCTTTATATTTTGTTCAGTGTAGATACGTAGATAATAATAATAGCCTAGATACACCACCATATTGTATGCCTTACACCTATCCAGTGCCTTCAGATCTGCAAACAAAGGGAAATGAATAGGGCTGCCACATTTCTATTGTATGGAGCAGGGTTCCTGAACTCTGATCCTACGAAGTCCGGAGCCTGCTGGTTTTCTGTTATACCTGATAATTCATTGTACACACCTGGTGTCCCAGGTCTAAATCAGTCCTTCATTAGAGGGGAACAATGAATAAACTCAGTGGAACTGGCTTCATGGTCCAGAGTTGAGGTTGAACAGAGAGAGAGAGACAGACAGAGAGAGAGAGAGCAAGAGAGCGAAACAGACAGAGAGAGAGAGAGAGCAAGAGAGCGAAACAGACAGAGAGAGAGAGAGAGACAGACAGAGAGAGAGAGAGCAAGAGAGCGAAACAGACAGAGAGAGAGAGAGAGAGAGAGAGAGAGAGAGAGAGCAAGAGAGTGAAAAAGATAGAGAGACAGACAGAGAGTGAGAGCGAGAGAGAGAGAGAGTGAGACAGACACAGAGAGCAGGGGCCAGGGGGGATAGCAGCCCATTATTAGAGTCCCCCCCTGACAGAGAATAATGAGGCTGTTCTATCTGGGACACAGAGAGAGAGAGAGAAATACAGATAGAGAGAGAGAGCACCAACTCCACACACCACAGCCCAAACCCCTGTACCCTAAATCACAGCCCAGAGCACCCTACAGGGGGTAAGGACAAGGATTGGCTGCATCATACTGTGTTACAACATTTATGTAGGTGTAATTCGCTTTACAATAAAATATGACGATAATGCACATTAAGGTGTATGCAAGTGTGGAGTGTGTGTGGAGTGTGTGTGGAGTGTGTGTGCGTGTTTGCGCAATATGTGTGTGTGAGTCATTACTGATATAGCCTAGGTGTTCAGGTGTGAATGTGTGTGCGTGAGTCATTACTGATATAGCCTAGGTGTTCAGGTGTGAATGTGTGTGCGTGAGTCATTACTGATATAGCCTAGGTGTTCAGGTGTGAATGTGTGTGTGTGAGTCATTACTGATATAGCCTAGGTGTTCAGGTGTGAAATGTGTGTGTGTGAGTCATTACTGATATAGCCTAGGTGTTCAGGTGTGTGTGAATGTGTGTGTGTGTGAGTCATTACTGATATAGCCTAGGTGTTCAGGTGTGTGTGAATGTGTGTGTTTTCATGTGCTGCACCAGTGTGTGTTTCCTGTCACTGTTGGTGCATGCGTAACGACCCTCCCTCCACACACCACATACATGAGAGTTGTCTGTATGTCTGTTGTCCCCCCCTTTCTCCCCTGTCTCCCCTGTCTTATAGTTCAAAACAGGATGAACCTTTAGTGTCCCTCTCCTCCCCCCCCCAGCCAGAGAATCTACTCCTAGCCAGCAAATGCAAGAATGCTGCCGTCAAGTTGGCCGACTTTGGCCTGGCCATCGAGGTACAAGGAGATCAGCAAGCCTGGTTTGGTACGTACTGACTGTAGACTACGATCTGATCCTAGATCTGTGGTACTGACTGTAGACTACGACCTGATCCTAGATCTGTGGTACTGACTGTACACTACGATCTGATCCTAGATCTGTGGTACTGACTGTACACTACGATCTGATCCTAGATCTGTGGTACTGACTGTACACTACGATCTGATCCTAGATCTGTACACCACACCAACATGTTTTCAACCTTAATTCATCCCATGTGGGAATAATAACTCTGAAACTTTGAGTGATAAATTGTGTGCTCTGTGTGTGTGTGTGTTCATCGTGTGTGTGTTCGTTTGTGTGTGTGTGTGTGTGTGTGTGTGTGTGTGTGTGTGTGTGTGTGTGTGTGTGTGTGTGTGTGTGTGTGTGTGTGTGTGTGTTCGTGTGTGTGTGTGTGTGTGTGTGTGTGTGTGTTGTGTGTGGTGTGCTGTGTGTGTGTGCCCTGTGCGTGTGCGTGTGCGTGTGGCAAACCTGTGGACATCTGTGTGCGTGTGCGTGTGTGTTCGTGTGTGTGTGTGTGTGTGTGTGTGTGTGTGTGTGTGTGTGTGTGTGTGTGTGATTCTGTGTGTGTGTGTGTGTCTGTGTGTGTGTGTGTGTTGTGTTTGTGTGTGTGGGTTCCCTGTTTGTGCTGCAGGATTTGCTGGTACACCGGGATACCTGTCCCCTGAGGTGCTGAGGAAGGAGGCATATGGCAAACCTGTGGACATCTGGGCCTGCGGTGAGCATCTCTCACGTTTACACACATACTGTTCAGAGCAGACACACAAACTGGCACAAACACACACGTCTACATTGCTTACACACCTAGACACAAACACACACATTAAATGTTCATATGGAAATGCTGATTCTGTGTGTGTGTGTGTTGTCTCTGTCTCAGGGGTGATTCTGTATATCCTGCTAGTGGGCTACCCTCCCTTCTGGGATGAGGACCAGCACAAACTGTACCAACAGATCAAAGCTGGGGCCTACGATGTGAGTGGACAACGCAGACTCCTCTCTTCACTTCTCCTCTCCCCTCCTTCCTCTCCTCTCCTCTGCTCTCCTCTCCTCTCCTCTCCTCTCTTCTCTTCTCCCTCCTCCTCTCCTCTCCCCTCCTTCCTCTCCTCTCCTCTTCTCTCCCTTCTTTTTTCTCCTCTCCTCTCCTCTCCTCTCCTCTCCTCTCCTCTCCTCTCCTCTCCTCTCCTCTCCTCTCCTCTCCTCTCCTCTCCTCTCCTCTCATCTCCTCTCCTCTCCTCTCCTCTCCTCTCCTCTCCTCTTTTCTTCTCCTCTCCTTCCAGTCCTACTCTTCTTCTCTCCTCCTTTCTCTTCTCCTTTCTTCTCATCTTCCTCTCTCCTCCTCTTTTATTTTACTCTCTATTTCTCAACACCTCACCCTCCTTTACCTTCCCTCTCCCTTTCTTGTCTACCCTTCCTCTCCCCCACTCTCCTCTCCTCTCACCTCCTCCTCTCCTCTCCTCTCCTCTCCTCTCCTCTCCTCTCCTCTCCTCTCCTCTCCTCTCCTCTCCTCTCCTCTCTCTCACCTCCTCTCCTCTCCTCTCACCTCCCTTCCTCTCCTCCTCTCCTCTCCTCTCCCTCCTCTCCTCACCTCCTCTCCTCTCACCTCCTTCCTCTCTCCCTCCTCTCCTCTCCTCTCCTCTCGTCTCGTCTCGTCTCACCTCCTTCCTCTCCTCTCCTCTCACCTCCTCTCCTCTCTTTCCCCCGTTTCTTTTTTAGAAGTCCGTGTTCCATAACTAGATCATTTATATTTCAGAGGAGCAGGAAAGTGCCTACCTTGAGCACATTAGTCCCATCTTAGGGAAATGTTTTTGGGACAGGACTGTACAGTATGACGTTTAACAGCTATGAGCTCGCTTGTTGTCAATTTTCTGTCCCCAACCCAATTGTATATTTATATGTCTTTATATGTTATTTATATATGAGACTTTGTGCTGTATTTGAACAAACCTAACGTTATGGTAAATCTAAACGCTGCTGGTAACGCTGTAGGTTCGGGCGTGTGTCAGAAATAGTTTTGACATTTTCACAACCATCGGCACAGAGCGGTGGAGCGAAAGGGCTGGGTTTTGATGAATAAACCAGTTGTGGGTGTGTTGAGGCTTGAGCTTCACTGGCCAATCAGAATGTGCTCCATGGCGAAATATGCGGCTCCTTCAAGTTGTGTATTTACGGTCTTTTATGAATGTTAAGGGTTTAACGCACATCCAAACTGTTCACAGCAGCTGGACAGAGATCCAGTCTTGTGACAGAGATCCAGTCATGTGACAGAGATCCAGTCATGTGACAGTGTTGACGACAGAGATCCAGTCATGTGACAGTGTTGACGACAGAGATCCAGTCATGTGACAGTGTTGATGACAGAGATCCAGTCATGTGACAGTGTTGATGACAGAGATCCAGTCATGTGACAGTGTTGATGACAGTGATCCAGTCATGTGACAGTGTTGATGACAGAGATCCAGTCATGTGACAGTGTTGATGACAGAGATCCAGTCATGTGACAGTGTTGATGACAGAGATCCAGTCATGTGACAGTGGTGATGACAGAGATCCAGTCATGTGACAGTGTTGATGACAGAGATCCAGTCATGTGACAGTGATCCAGTCATGTGACAGTGTTGATGACAGAGATCCAGTCATGTGACAGTGTTGATGACAGAGATCCAGTCATGTGACAGTGTTGATGACAGAGATCCAGTCATGTGACAGTGTTGATGACAGAGATCCAGTCATGTGACAGTGTTGATGACAGAGATCCAGTCATGTGACAGTGTTGATGACAGAGATCCAGTCATGTGACAGTGTTGATGACAGAGATCCAGTCATGTGACAGTGTTGATGACAGAGATCCAGTCATGTGACAGTGTTGATGACAGAGATCCAGTCATGTGACAGTGTTGATGACAGAGATCCAGTCATGTGACAGTGATCCAGTCATGTGACAGTGTTGATGACAGAGATCCAGTCATGTGACAGTGTTGATGACAGAGATCCAGTCATGTGACAGTGTTGATGACAGAGATCCAGTCATGTGACAGTGTTGATGACAGAGATCCAGTCATGTGACAGTGTTGATGACAGAGATCCAGTCATGTGACAGTGTTGATGACAGAGATCCAGTCATGTGACAGTGGTGATGATTCTGTGTTTCTCCTATGTCCCCTCACTGTTATACTGCTCCCCAATATAGTGTTTTATAGACATATATCCTTCTCATTTATGTAACTTTTAATTCTGTAATTTCATCCATTTTGCATTGCTTTTAGTAAACTCTCACTCCACTTGCTAATATGGAAAGTCAATATATATATAAAAAATTCTAATTAAAAAAAGAGATCTTAACAGGGAATGTTGACCATCTCACAGATCTGGTTCACACGTCTCTAGAAGTTGCAGTGCGTTCCACTGAAGACAGTGAGTTATTTTAATAACATTTTATGAAAAACAATCCATCTTCAACAACAATTAATAAATATAATGTCATAAAATTGATGTGACTTATCCTTCGTTATAGTAGGTCTAGGGTAAGGGTAGCCTACGGAGGGCCTGTGGTTTTTACAGATATGAAATGGAAAACTAAGCAATTGTTATCAGAAAATAACTTTGAAATACGAGGTTCATCAGTATATTCACCAAGGTTCTCATCCCTAATTTCATGATGGGTATGGACACATGTAGCCTACATTATGGAGGGGTTTTACGCCAAAAGACTCAAATAATGTAGACCTACCTGCCCACAGTACATATACACACTATATGACCAAAAGTATGTGGACACCTGCTTGTCGAACATCTCATTCCAAAACCAGGGGCATTAATATGGAATTAGTCCCCCCTTTTGCTGCTATAACAGCCTCCACTCTTCTGGGAAGGCTTTCCACTAGATGGTGAAACATTGCTGTGAGGACTTGTTTCCATTCAGCCACAAGAGCATTAATGAGGTCGGGACTGATGTTGGGCGATTAGGCCTGGCTCGCAGTCACCGTTCCAATTCATCCCAAAGGTGTTCGATGGGGTTGAGGTCAGGGCTCTGTGCAGGCCAGTCAAGTTCTTCCACACCGATCTCGACAAACCATTTCCATATGGACCTCGCTTTATGCACGGAGGCATTATCATGCGGAAACAGGAAAGGGCCTTCCCCAAACCGATTCCACAAAGTTGGAAGCACAGAATCGTCTAGAATGTCGTTACCATTTCCCTTCACTGGAAAACTAAGGGGGGAACTAAGGGGCCTTGCCCAAACCATGAAAAACAGCCCCAGACCATTATTCCTCATCCACCAAACTTTACAGTTGGCACTATGCATTGGGGCAGGTACAGTTCTCCTGGCACCCGCCAAACCCAGATTCGTCTGTCGGACTGCCAGATGGTGAATCGCTTTCACTGCTCCAGAGTCCAATGGCGGCGAGCTTTACACCACTCCAGACGATATTTGGCATTGCGCATGGTGATCTTAGGCGTGTGCGTGGCCGACACGGCCATGGAAACCCATTTTATGAAGTTCCTGACAAACAGTTATTGTGCTGTTGTTGCACTTCAGCACTCGGCGGTCCTGTTCTGTGACCTGCTTCGGGGCTGAGCTGTTGTGGCTCCTAGACGTTTCCACTTCACAATAACAACACTTAATGTTGACCGGGGCAGTTCTAGCAAGGCAGACATTTTGCGATCGGACTTGTTGGAAAAGTGCCATGCTCTGACAGTGTCACGTTGAAAGTCCCTGAACTCTTCAGTATGGGCCATTATAATGTTTCTATGGAGATTGCATGGTTGGGTGCACAATTTTATACACCTGTCAGCAACGGGTGTCGTTGAAATAGCCGAATCCACTTATTTGAAGGGGTGTCCACATACTTTTGTATATTGTGTATAAAGAGAATGTCAGCTCAGAGTTTTTCTCCTCTCAAACTTGATCTTAAAGCGTTGGTGATTAAGATTTATTTCCCAGTGGTCTCACAAGCCAAACCTTTTATCTACGGTCTTGACTAGCCTACTTGATTGCAAAAAGAAAATGGCCTTCATTGAGAGGAGAGGAGGCTATGCTTTGTTTTTTTAAATAAAATAAATGAAATGAACCAAACTGTTTTTTGGTCTTATAGATGCCTGAAACCAGCTGTTGGTTGGTCTTATAGATGCCTGAAACCAGCTGCTGGGCATGGTTGGTCTTATAGATGCCTGAAACCAGCTGTTGGTTGGTCTTATAGATGCCTGAAACCAGCTGTTGGTTGGTCTTATAGATGCCTGAAACCAGCTGTTGGTTGGTCTTATAGATGCCTGAAACCAGCTGTTGGTTGGTCTTATAGATGCCTGAAACCAGCTGTTGGTTGGTCTTATAGATGCCTGAAACCAGCTGTTGGTTGGTCTTATAGATGCCTGAAACCAGCTGTTGGTTGGTCTTATAGATGCCTGAAACCAGCTGTTGGTTGGTCTTATAGATGCCTGAAACCAGCTGTTGGTTGGTCTTATAGATGCCTGAAACCAGCTGTTGGTTGGTCTTATAGATGCCTGAAACCAGCTGTTGGTTGGTCTTATAGATGCCTGAAACCAGCTGTTGGTTGGTCTTATAGATGCCTGAAACCAGCTGTTGGTTGGTCTTATAGATGCCTGAAACCAGCTGTTGGTTGGTCTTATAGATGCCTGAAACCAGCTGTTGGTTGGTCTTATAGATGCCTGAAACCAGCTGTTGGTTGGTCTTATAGATGCCTGAAACCAGCTGTTGGTCTTATAGATGCCTGAAACCAGCTGTTGGTTGGTCTTATAGATGCCTGAAACCAGCTGTTGGTCTTATAGATGCCTGAAACCAGCTGTTGGTCTTATAGATGCCTGAAACCAGCTGTTGGTTGGTCTT